>NC_085085.1:6463732-6668732 GCF_963422355.1 Corticium candelabrum
TTTTGTGAGTGATAGATTGATCATCATGGAGATAAACATTGAATCTGTTCTGGCACAAGTTGAATGTTACAAGAGTATGCCAGGACTCTGCATACTTGTAAACTGTGTAGTACTACGATCTTGTTGATTGTAAGATTTAGCTACATCAGTTATTATCAACAACATGCACTGCTTAGCTAATTAGCTAATTCTATACACAGAAGGTTCATTGGATATCTTCACTGAACTAATTATCATAACTGTCTCAGACTCAGAACTGTGTCATGAGAAAGATTGTTTTCTCTTTGGCAACATGTCACCATTTTCATAAGTTCTCAGCATAACTCTCCTAGGGATAAAAGTAAAAAGCAGTTTGTGTGCAATTCTACTTGATAAAATCATCAATCATCCCATCCAAGATAAAGAATCATTATATCTGCCAGTCAAGAATGTAGAAACAGGTAGGAATAGTCTCTGGTTAACTGCCAACAAATGTGAAAATTCAGAGTCATCACGTTGCAAGTTTGAAGTGCTAAAAATAGTAAGTTAAACACACACATTCGTGACAATATAGCTCTAGAACAGTAGACCAAAATTCACACAATACAACCGACTCAGGAACCCGTCTTTCTCAAAATCGCGTGGCCGAGATTATGTCCCGTACACCATCACCTTTACAACCGCCCTGCAACAGTAAAAACTGAAGAGACAAAACCGGCTATTCAGTGGCATAAACATTCAAAGCGAACCTTTCAACAGACATGACTAACGTCTCAATTCGTCTTGTAGAAACGCGATGAAAGCGACTGACCAAGATATGATCCCGGACGTCTGAGTATTTGTCTCTCACATTCACGTTCTGCCGTAACAACAGTACGAGGAGCACTAACATCACCCCGTAGGTATAGTAGCCAGCGGTGATGACTATAACATTAGCCAAAAGAACGCCTCAGATCTGCGTCTGAAGAGAGAAAATCACTCAAGATCAGGTGACCGAGATTATGTCCCGTGAGTCATCCGTCTTCTTCGTTGTCTGCGAGAGTAGTGGTTGACAAGACAAAACCAACAATTTGGTGAAAGGAAGTCATATAAGGAGCCTATCGACAGAGATGACTTGCGTCTCAAACGGAGTTGTAGAAACGAGATGGGAAGCACTGACCGAGATATGATACTCTGTGACCGAGAATAGGTGCGATCAGTTTTCAAATTCTACAGCAGCAACGTTACGACGGATGCTGACGTGACCCGCTCTACCTAGTTGCTATCCAGTAGGACTATGACGCTAGCATAAAAGCTAGGTCTGGCTGCGGCTATTTGGCAGAGAACGAGTGACCGAGATTAGGAAATGTCCAAGATGATGTGGCAATGACTTTACACACAGGCTGTACATGTCCATGAAAACAATATCATAAACAAAGTTACATTGTATTTCGGTTCAAAATTCCTCCTTTTCACTTGTCATCAGTTTGATCAAAAAGATCAATTGATGAAACCAAATCAGAATTAAAAAAACATTTAACAAATTAAATAAACCTTAAGCATAGGAGTTTAATGGTGAGGGCCAAAAGGCCTATGGACACCCAATACTTTTCCTACCTCACTGCATTACTTCCAAATGGAATAAAGTATATAATTACGTATACGTTGCACAAGACTGTAGTATTTTCCAAACCTCGATACCAGCAAAATGCGTCGTTCTACCTTAGTCCCAGAACCATTCTCATACCAACGTTCAAAGTTTACCAAGCATGCGCGAATGGCCGGATACGCGCGCGAGATATCAATGTGACGTAATGACTTCGTCTGCTTGATATATTACCCCTATTGTTCAGTAACATAGGCAAATTCGACGACTTCTGCAAGCTCTCGTACCTGCATCTTCGGAAAGCAAAAACAGTTCTGCGGGTAGACCGATTCCGTGTTCTGCAGTTCTTTATTTTAGTCTAGCCAGAAATGTTGTTTTTGCTGTCTTGTTTTCTTGATTCTCACGACTACAAGTCGAAGCCATATCGAAGAGCTTATATTTCCTTTTATCTCGGGGTAACTTAGTGAGTAATTTGATACACGCCCGTAGATTGCTACGTATGAGTGTTGTAGTCGCTTGATCTCACTACCGTATGGAGCAGTAGCCTTCTGCCAATCAGCATGTGGGCGACCATCTAAGAAATCTCAATCGTTCATGACATAATTCGGGACTTTCGTCGGCACTGCTAATCTTGTGAGTGGGACAACTTCGTGAACAGAGTTTTGTTCTAGCGACTACGACTTACGAATGGTTGTAACTATTGTAATATCTCGTGGTTCGCTATTGAAGATCTACTACCAGGATTAAACCCCCGGATCACCAGCACCCGGATACTACACCTATTGCTTGCTCGGGTACTTTTCTCTACGACAAATAAGGCATACCTACTAGATCTTTTGCTGTACCCAACGAAGTTGCTGTGCGGTGTAGGAGGCGCGTTTTTGTTGCTATCGCATCGCCGTCTCGGATGTCCATTCAAGTAGACATCGACTTGCTAGGAAACTCATAATCGTAAGTCAACAACAGTAGAAGAGATTCAAATCCTAAACTGGAGGTAAGACGCTTCACGCTCGAACAGGGTTAGATATTCACGGAGTTGCCCCAGTTACCCCGGATGACCCTGCTGAGGCTCGACCTCGGCCTCAAATGCAATAGGTACGTATAACCGTGGCCTGGACTCACGACTGTTAAATAGATAGTACGCACAAAAATCTACACACGTTTGCATATCGTAAGAGGGCTACAGGCTTGTTTAGTTTTCACTAGCCAGCACAGCTTAATCTCGAAATTCACCGCCGCAACCGAATCACGCATCCATTGCTAGGACAATATTGAAGTACATTTAGTGGGATCTCAGACACGGAAGTAGTCTACCCAGCACTCAACAGATCGCGTTTGGAGCATATGCATGCAGCGGCAAAAGTTTCGCTGCTGCATGCACGCGTGCACGTAAGACATGCAAAGACCGACCGACCTGTAGTGTTGTTACTTGCATTGATGTGAAAAACAGATATGCACAAGACAAGCCACTTCACATAGCTAGTAGCACCACATTGTGTCATCATCATCTGCGTGCTTTCACGTCCTCCAGAACCAACAAACAGCGCGCTGCAGCACCGCCAACACACAGCGCGACCGCGAAACAACGACTGCGCAAGAATGTGTATGGTCGCAGCCAATTATCACTCCGTGCACGTGCTCTACTAGTCATCAAGTGTCACATCGCAATCTCTACAAAAAATAGAATACTAATAATAATTGCTAGGCCAAATTTGCATGTTGAGTCCTGCCGATCAACGTACCGTAATCGCTAAGACAATACGTAACATCATTTTGTACACCATCTGACTCGTATACTCGAGACTACATGACCGACCTCTTGTAATAAATTTTCTCTCTCTATTATTTTTCAATCAGTCGGTCATCCTAAGGCGTAGAGAAATTGGTGCGCGACCATTTCGTCCATTCCATTTTCAATTTCCGGCAACAATTGAATATTGAATTAGAAATTGAAAATTGCCTACAAGTTGCTTGCAATTTCAATATTCAATTCTGTTGAAAACTAAAAATTGATTGATCGACGAACTATAATTATTTACGGATTAAAATGAATATTGAAAACACACTTAATTTTTAACCAATTTCCTTTTTCAATGAAATGGAATATTGAAATCGCAAGCACGTTAGTTCAATTTTCAATGTTAAATTCAATAAATAATTTAATTTAAAAATTAAATTGAATTTTGAATTTGCGTGGCCAATTCGTCCATTCCATTTTTAATTTTTGAGACAAATTGAAAATTGAATGTCAAATTAAAAATTGACTGGCGTTGCTTGCTCTTACAATATTCCATTACATTGAAAATAGAAATTGATTGAAGGCCGATTGTCATTTCAATATTCATTTACTTTGCAAATAGCTTCAATCTTTCCATCCGTCCAATTTTCGTAAATTATGAATATTAGACTAGAGCCTCCGATGCAATTTTCTTTCTCCGTACTGAATGTAAATAGAAAGTTACCCGCAGCTGCTAGCGCTAGCGATATCTCATAAACGGCATAATGACACCGCGCGGGCGGTTGCCGGTGACTTCAATATTCAATTCTATTGAAAGACGAAAGTTGGCGTCTAGCTTAGCCACGCCCAGCCACGCCTCTGGCACGCATGCAATGTAATGCAATTAACAGATGCATGGGAAAGCCTCAACTGGCACACGACCGACCTCTCACAACAAGTCGGTAAGCATTTGCACCTGGCTCTCGTCAACCGTCACGCTCAGGCGTGAGACATTCCTTGCGGTGATGAGCGAGGGAAGCCCGTTGCATGGAGGCACGCGTCTAGGGCATCTATAATCAACAAGATCAACGTCTAGCCTGTAATAGAGGTTACTAGATTGTGTTGGCCACTCCTATGGGAGGGACCATAACCGTATATAGTTAAGAGTATGAGCTAGCCTGGGGAGCTTTGTCAGGTGAATACAGTTGAGCAAGGGTAGAAGGCCACTCGGTGTCTCTCACTAAGAACCCAATAGTACATGGTGTCAGGAGTGGCGCAACTCTAGAGAACTATCGGCGATGGCTACGTTCCAGGTTGCACCTCCAGAGACGTTTGATTTCTCGTCCCCTGAGCAATGGCCAGGGTGGAGTCGTAGATTTGAGAGATTCCGAACCGCTTCAGGTCTCGTGGAGAAAGAAGACGCAATGCAGGTCAGTACACTCGTGTACTCCATGGGCGCTCAAGCAGAAGATGTTTTAGCGTGTCTCACCCTCACTGAGGAGCAGAGAACGAAGTATGCAGACGTCAAGGCTGGGTTAGATGGCTACTTCGTAAAGAAACGAAACGTGATCTTTGAAAGAGCAAAATTCAACCAACAACGCCAGACGAGAGATGAACCGGTCGAGACATTCATCACAGCGTTGTACAGCTTGGCGGAGCATTGTGAGTTTGGGACACTCCGCGAAGAGCTAATTCGCGACCGCCTGGTGGTAGGGTTGCGGGATGCCAAATTATCGGAAGCGTTGCAGATGGACTCAGATTTGACTCTTTCGACGGCAATAACAAAATCTCGTCAGAGCGAAGCTGTAAAAGAGCAGCAGACTGCAGTTCGAAAAGAACTACCCTTGGAATCTCAGAAGTCAACAGAGTTGGAAGCAGCTCAGACGCCGCGTGAAGCGATCGCTAACAGGGCAACGAAAAAGCAAGCCGGCGCATTTTCAAGCTAGTCGAGTCAGCAAAAAGCAAACGAGCACACCAGGAAGTACATGCCAGAGGTGCGGCGCAGAACCTACACACGGTAGAGAGCGGTGTCCTGCGGTTAACGCGAAATGCCACAAGTGCGGGAAGTTGGGACACTATGCGCGTGTCTGCAAAGACAATGAAGGTCTCAACGGTATTTGAAGACCAAGGCTCGGGAGAGTTCGTTGATCTTTTCTCACTGAGTAATGAGAGCATGTCTAAACAATGTAAAGCACGGATGGTTCAGGTTACGTTAGATAGCGTTCCAGTCGTATTTAAGATAGACACTGGAGCGGACGTTACCGTGATCCCAGAGTCTCTGTTTGGTAACATTACAAAAAAGCTACAACCAACGGGAGCCAGACTGAGAGGGCCCGGAGACAATGTGCTACGTGTTCGTGGTAAGTTTTACTGCAAGATTACGATACCGTCAGAGGTCATCACAGCAGGAGGTTTACGTGGTGCGTGATGTTGAACGGGCGTTATTGGGGCGGCCTGCAATCGAGAGCCTTCAATTGCTAAAGAGAATAGATTCAGCAGCGAGACAGCCATCACTGTCAGTCCAAGAAGAGTTTCCTCAACTGTTCCAAGGTCTGGGAAAACTAGAAGGAGAGTATGAGATCAAGCTGAAAGAGAATGCAACACCTTTCGCTTTGTCCACTCCCCGTCGTGTGCCGCTGCCACTCATGAAAGAAGTGGAGACGGAGCTTGAAAGAATGCTGAAGGAGGGAGTGATTTCTCAAGTTGAAACGCCAACTGATTGGTGTTCCGGCATAGTTGTAGTGCCAAAATCAGGAGGAAGAGTTCGAATATGCGTAGATTTGTCTAGACTAAATGAGAGTGTATGCAGAGAGCGTTTGTTGTTACCGTCTGTAGACTACACATTGGGTCAATTAAATGGAGCTAAGGTGTTTACGAAATTGGATGCCAACAGTGGCTTCTGGCAAATACCATTGTCCAAAAATTCAGCTCTTCTCACCACTTTCATAACACCATTTGGAAGATTCTGTTTCAACAGACTCCCATTTGGTATTTCATCAGCTCCTGAATTGTTTCAACGTCAAATGTCTAACCTTCTGACTGGAATGGAAGGAACTGTATGTCTTATGGATGATATCTTGATCTATGGAAGTTCACAAGAAGAACATGATGCTCGACTCTGCAAGGTTTTGGAGAAACTGAGGAAGTCAGGAGTTACTCTTAATCGAGAGAAGTGTGTGTTTTCTGTTCCAAAGATAAAGGTCTTGGGACAAGTCATTGATCAGAAAGGGATCAGGAGCGACCCTGACAAAGTGAAAGCTGTGTTACAATTGAAAGAACCAACCAACACGGCTGAAGTGAGACCGTGTCCTAGGTATGGTGAACCATTTGGGCAAGTTCATTCCAAATTTGGCAGAGAAAACGGAGCCACTGCGGAAACTTCTAAGCAAACAGAATGCTTGGATCTGGGAATAGCCGCAAGCACAGCATTTCAGAAGATCAAAGAGGATCTTATAAAATCACCAGTTTTGGCTTTGTATACACCCACTCGAGAGACGGTGGTGTCAGCTGACGCATCATCTTTTGGCTTAGGTGCAGTCATACAGCAGAGACAGGACACAGGAGACTTCAAACCGATAGCATATGCATCGAGGTCGATGACTCCCACTGAGCAAAAATATGCACAAATAGAGAGAGAAGCCTTGGCTGTTACATGGGCATGTGAGCGTTTTAGTGATTATCTTTTACGGTATGAGATTTCAGGTGGAGACAGACCATAAACCCCTGGTTTCTTTACTTAGTTCAAGCAAGAGGCTGGATGAGCTACCAATACGTATTCAGAGATTCAGGCTTCGACTGATGCGATACAACTTCTCAATAAGTCATGTCTCAGGAAAGAAATTTTTTACACCTGACACGTTGTCCAGAAGTCCAGTACAGATAACTATGGAATCAGATCATGAGTTGGAAACAGCAACTGAAGCCTATGTCGAACTGATCATCAACCATCTTCCTGTGACGGAAAAACGACTGAAAGACATACCGGACAGACAGACTGCAGACAACACATGCAATCAATTGAAACGATTTTGCATACAGGGATGGCCAGCTAAACACTTGCTGAAGGGGCGAATCAAGAAGTATTATCCTGTATTTACAGAATTGTCAGTCCTAGATGGATTACTTCTAAGAGGCAATCGGATAATACAGCCACATGCAGTATCCAACAGGGTGGGGTTTGTCTATTATATTTTCACTATACGCTTGCATTAATAAACATTAAATTAAAAATTAGTTGCTTGCAATTTTAATATTCTATGGGTTAGAAAAATTTGACTGATGGGTACAATTTAAAGTTATTTGTAGACTCAAACAGCACACTCAATCTTTGATCAGTTTTCCTTTTCAATGCAATGAAATATGAGCGTGGATGAATGTGGCCAGGCTATACATACTGTACAATAATTTTCGTCTTCCATGCGATTGGTAGTCGACTAATAAAAGTGAACTATCCGCGTGGTGTCATTATGCCGCATATCAGATGTTTTCTTATTAACCGAACTCTCAATTTACATTTACTATGGAGAAACAAAATTGCAACAAAATGCCACATTGTAGGCAAATTAGCTATACTTCTAATGAATTAACTCTATAATACAACTTTAAGCAGCGACAACGGTCAGTGGATGGTCCGGCCATGTAATTTCTACATTTCAATTTCTATGTTTCATTTTTTTAATTTTCAATTTTATATTTTTTTGTAAAATGGTTTTTCATCTTGATATTCGATTCTTGTGATCTCTAGATTTATTTTGTTTTTACTTACTTTCCGTCACGTGCCAAATCAAGTCGACTGCTCTTGGCTCTGACATACAACATTTTGCCAGTGAATATCGCGGTCCCTAGCTGTGTAGGTACGTGTATTGTACACAACACGCTACCTTTACCGTAGACGAACCGGGTAGAGGGGAAATGCTACGAATGTAGATGTATTTAGATAGGCAAGTGTATTGTTTTTCTGTTGCAGTCGACACCCACTGCCTCTCGTACGCGTGATGAGTCACAAAGCCCATCATCAGGTATATTAATTTACTACAAATATATTCAGACTTGAAAATGAGCAATACAATTACATATTTAGAAATTTTTGTGATGTCTCAAGTTAGAGAACTACGTCAAGTATTTCCAGAAAGGACTGAATCGTTTCTGAAAAGAGCGATTCACGATTTTTCTACCGTTGAGAGCGCTGTAGAAGCTGTGCCGGATGGACTTATTCCACAGGTAAACTCAAAACTAAATTTCTAAGATAGAACGTATTGATCTCTCTATGCATACGGAGCCCAACAGCACAAACAGTCTACACCGATGAAGTGGGTGATTTGTCTGATCTCTTGGAAAGCTATTGCCCCGATCTCGGTACTCTGCCAGCAACAAGAATAGCTGTCGCAAGAGACAGCATACTAACTGACACAGTCGCTTTTTTTAAAAGCAACAAGTTTGACATACGAAGCACATTTAGAGTTCGTTTTGAGAACGAACCGGCTGTTGATGGAGGAGGCCCAAGGCGAGAGTTTTTTACTCTGCTCTTGCGTAGCTTAATTGCTCCGGATACTCCTTTTCGTCTCTTCGAGGGTAAGGCTGGTCATATACTGCCAATTCACAACATCGACGCTCTCGTGGGAGGAATGTTCAAGTCTGCTGGCAATATCATTGCAGCATCTATTGTTCAAGGAGGACCGGGCTTTCCGATGTTCTCGAGTGCGTTTTATGCATATTTACAAACTCAAGACCTAGATGATGTGTATGCTCTTGCAACGCCTGATGACATTCCAGACTCGGCTGTTGCTCACTCTGCTAAGCAGGTAATAATAATTTTTAAATTTACTAATTGTTTATTTTACTTATTAATTGTAGCTGTTGCTCACTCTGCTAAGCAGGTAATAATAATTTCTAAATTTAATAATTGTTTATTTTATTTATTAATTGTTTATTGTATTACAAGTTGATATCTAATGTATTGCTTATTAGATTGGAAGACAAGACATTTCAAATGAAGAATTTGAAACTCATGTAACGGTGTTGCAAGATTCTGTTAGTGCAGCTGGCTATCCTTACCGACTTACTAAAGAAAATCATGGAGAAGCCGTTCGCAGCCTGCTTGTGCACGAGATAATTTTGAGCAGACGTTCAGAAATTGACCAAGTCATAGCAGGACTCGGACCTGAAATCTGCACGATGGTAAAGGAGCATGGGAAAGTAATGTCGAGCCTATTTACAAACGAAGGTCGAGTGCCACTCGTAGCTTCTGAATTTCTTAAGCTTGTGACGTATGAAAATACGTTACCTCGACATTTGAAGGATTACTTTCAGCGGTACGTCTTAGAAGCAGGTATGTGACATGCTTTTTAATCATCGACGCAACTGCATGATTACTTGGCCTTTTTAGTCTAGCTATAAAAATATGCATCTACTATTTTACCCGGTTTTGTTGAAACAGATGAGAAACACCTTCGTTTGCTGCTGCAGTCTGTCAGTGGAGTGTCAGCAGTCCCTCCGATGGGATTCCAGATGCCGGATAGAATCACAGTTTCGAGTATTCGGTCACGTTATCCAGACTGCTCGACGTGTGCGATGATATTGGAGCTCCCTATTAACTGCACCTTACATGACGAGTTTTCTGACGCTCTCAGAACAGCCACCGAACTTCAATCAATGGGTTTTGGAATTGTATAAATATGACACATAAATTTTGCACTACTTTCTTTGCTAGATTTGACTAGGCTTTTAGTAGATGCATGTTTGGTTCTATGATTATTGTCTTAGAATACAATAAGGAATTGTCTAACAAGACCCTTTTTGAATTTTGCACTAGTTTAAAGTTTCTGTTACCTTTCGATGCTTGATAGTTAATCTATGGTCGTGCTAGCCTACAGAAATATCTAGATAATAAAGGTTGATTTTAAGAGGTACGTGACTAGCTGACATTGAAATCGATGTACTATAAAATTATATGGTTTTCAACATCGCTCCCTGTGACGATTAGAATGTCATCGCAAAGTTATTTGAGACTCGATGCATGTGCACATACACGGTTTGGCGATGGGCAGCCGGGTCTAGTTAGCGTTCACATGTAAATTTCGCCTGTCATCTGTACGACACTCTAGATTTCGCGTACTTCCAGACCCAAAATTGGGAAAGAGTTAATTCGCAGGCGGATCACAATTTTTAGTTAGCCGCAGACTCAAATACGGTGAGTGAAAAACAGCAGACATCGCATGCTCAGACAACGAAGAGTGTGAACGCTGACTAGGGTGTGAAAAATCCGTGAGATTATACGTCTAGGTTCATTCTGGGAATAGGAGGACTGTGGTTATTAGCATGTAGGAAGCGTTCCTATATTAGCCAATGTATCCTGTGACACATGTAAGGGGATTTCCCGAGAGGCAATAATTTAGACATACGTATGCGCGATTCTAAGGAAATGGAATAAGCTGCAGCGAGTGTCAAGATACAGCATGTTTTAGCTACTTGTGCGTAGTCTAAAACCGTGGGCGTATAGGTACTCGCTTGGTTTCTAAAGCAAACACACAAGCGTAGAAATCTAATTATCATTATCTCTTAAAATTATAATTATTGAAAATCATAATTGTAATTGTAATTAGAATTTTTAAAAATAAATTTTTGTAAAGAAATATAAACGCTGTAGCTGCATGACCTCTTCTAGTAATCTCATATCGCAGGCTCATTTCATCGACTCATCTCATTGTCTCATTGCCTCTTCTCATTGCAATATTCAATTAATTTAATGCAACAATAGTATTTTAAAATTAAAAATTAAATTTGAAATGTTACTACAATACTTACGTTTTATTTTTAAATAGCATTTTTATTTTCTATTTGCATTTTTTTAAATTTTATTTTCCTATCTTCATTTCAGAGTTTGCGCTCTCGTGTTGTTTTGCTGTTGTTTTGCACTCGTAGCTTCTCAATGGAGACTCGACCTCGTTGACACTCAAAAATTACTAGTTGACTGGGTGCATCATGAAAAATCCACCATCTATATGCACATAAGAATTAGACGACGTAAGTATATATGTATACATGTGTGCACACTGACTATCATCGTACGCAAATCCGTGAAGTTGTGTCAGAGATTATATAGGTTTTAATATGGAGGAGTCGATCTACTAGGTGTTCTACACGTGTAAGGGGATTTCCCGAGAGGCAATTACACGAGGTCTCCATCTAGATGTGTTTCGACAATCAATTGTAGTCTAGAAATAGAGTGACTTGAAGCGAGTGTCTAACTCGTACAAGATATATACGACATGTTGTGACTCTCCAACCGGATACCAAAGACTACATACTGCATGTGTTGTCTAGATTTAGAAAAGTGGGAGAGTAGGCACTTCAATTGGTTTTGTGGAACTCAAAAACGCAGCCTTGATGCAATCACACAAGAACATGGGTGAAAAAATCTTCAAAAACTAGATTCTCTGTAGTAGATAAAATATAATTATGTAATGCAGTCTCACCAGTCCCATACAGTTGTGTAGTAGCTGCATGCGGTAATCTGCGGTAATCTCATATTGATGCAGTCTCCATATTGCAATGGTCTCATAAATATGGCGTGCCATTTGTGTCAAAATTAGACAATGTGATGAGGCGATGAGATCATGCGATGAGACAATGAGATGAGGCGATGAGATCATGAGATGAGGCGATGAGACCATGCGATGAGACCATGCGATGAGACCATTGCAATATGAGACCAAACATGCATCTACTAAAAGCCTAGTCAAATCTAGCAAAGAAAGTAGTGCAAAATTTATGTGTCATATTTATACAATTCCAAAACCCATTGATTGAAGTTCGGTGGCTGTTCTGAGAGCGTCAGAAAACTCGTCATATAAGGTGCAGTTAATAGGGAGCTCCAATATCATTGCACACGTCGAGCAGTCTGGATAACGTGACCGGATACTCGAAACTGTGATGCTATCCGGCGTCTGGAATCCCATCGGAGGGACTGCTGACACTCCACTGACAGACTGCAGCAGCAAACGAAGGTGTTTCTCATCTGTTTCAACAAAACCGGGTAAAATAGTAGATGCATATTTATACAGCTAGACTAAAAAGGCCAAGTAATCATGCAGTTGCGTCGATGATTAAAAAGCATGTCACATACCTGCTTCTAAGACGTACCGCTGAAAGTAATCCTTCAAATGTCGAGGTAACGTATTTTCATACGTCACAAGCTTAAGAAATTCAGAAGCTACGAGTGGCACTCGACCTTCGTTTGTAAATAGGCTCGACATTACTTTCCCATGCTCCTTTACCATCGTGCAGATTTCAGGTCCGAGTCCTGCTATGACTTGGTCAATTTCTGAACGTCTGCTCAAAATTATCTCGTGCACAAGCAGGCTGCGAACGGCTTCTCCATGATTTTCTTTAGTAAGTCGATAAGGATAGCCAGCTGCAATAACAGAATCTTGCAACACCGTTACATGAGTTTCAAATTCTTCATTTGAAATGTCTTGTCTTCCAATCTAATAAGCAATACATTAGATATCAACTTGTAATACAATAAACAATTAATAAATAAAATAAACAATTATTAAATTTAGAAATTATTATTACCTGCTTAGCAGAGTGAGCAACAGCTACAATTAATAAATAAAATAAACAATTAGTAAATTTAAAAATTATTATTACCTGCTTAGCAGAGTGAGCAACAGCCGAGTCTGGAATGTCATCAGGCGTTGCAAGAGCATACACATCATCTAGGTCTTGAGTTTGTAAATATGCATAAAACGCACTCGAGAACATCGGAAAGCCCGGTCCTCCTTGAACAATAGATGCTGCAATGATATTGCCAGCAGACTTGAACATTCCTCCCACGAGAGCGTCGATGTTGTGAATTGGCAGTATATGACCAGCCTTACCCTCGAAGAGACGAAAAGGAGTATCCGGAGCAATTAAGCTACGCAAGAGCAGAGTAAAAAACTCTCGCCTTGGGCCTCCTCCATCAACAGCCGGTTCGTTCTCAAAACGAACTCTAAATGTGCTTCGTATGTCAAACTTGTTGCTTTTAAAAAAAGCGACTGTGTCAGTTAGTATGCTGTCTCTTGCGACAGCTATTCTTGTTGCTGGCAGAGTACCGAGATCGGGGCAATAGCTTTCCAAGAGATCAGACAAATCACCCACTTCATCGGTGTAGACTGTTTGTGCTGTTGGGCTCCGTATGCATAGAGAGATCAATACGTTCTATCTTAGAAATTTAGTTTTGAGTTTACCTGTGGAATAAGTCCATCCGGCACAGCTTCTACAGCGCTCTCAACGGTAGAAAGATCGTGAATCGCTCTTTTCAGAAACGATTCAGTCCTATCTGGAAATACTTGACGTAGTTCTCTAACTTGAGACATCACAAAAATTTCTAAATATGTAATTGTATTGCTCATTTTCAAGTCTGAATATATTTGTAGTAAATTAATATACCTGATGATGGGCTTTGTGACTCATCACGCGTACGAGAGGCAGTGGGTGTCGACTGCAACAGAAAAACAATACATTTGCCTATCTAAATACATCTAAATTCGTAGCATTTCCTCTCTAGCCGGTTCGTCTACGGTAAAGGTAGCGTGTTGTGTACAATACACGTACCTACACAGCTAGGGACCGCGATATTCACTGGCAAAATGTTGTATGTCAGAGCCAAGAGCAGCCGACTTGATTTGGCACGTGACGGAAAGTAAGTAAAAACAAAATAAATCTAGAGATCACAAGAATCGAATATCAAGATGAAAAACCATTTTACAAAAAATATAAAATTGAAAATTAAAAAAATGAAACATAGAAATTGAAATGTAGAAATTACATGGCCGGACCATCCACTGACCGTTGTCGCTGCTTAAAGTTGTATTATAGAGTTAATTCATTAGAAGTATAGCTAATTTGCCTACAATGTGGCATTTTGTTGCAATTTTGTTTCTCCATAGTAAATGTAAATTGAGAGTTCGGTTAATAAGAAAACATCTGATATGCGGCATAATGACACCACGCGGATAGTTCACTTTTATTAGTCGACTACCAATCGCATGGAAGACGAAAATTATTGTACAGTATGTATAGCCTGGCCACATTCATCCACGCTCATATTTCATTGCATTGAAAAGGAAAACTGATCAAAGATTGAGTGTGCCGTTTGAGTCTACAAATAACTTTAAATTGTACCCATCGGTCAAATTTTTCTAACCTATAGAATATTAAAATTGCAAGCAACTAATTTTTAATTTAATGTTTATTAATGCAAGCGTATAGTGAAAATATAATAGACAAACCCCACCCTGTTGGATACTGCATGTGGCTAGAAAGAGACTTAGTCTGTAATTAATGATTTACATGGAGAAAGCCAGGAGTCACCCCGTGATTAAGTTTCTCTTGTCTTCTTTCTTTCTTCATCTGTTAGTTGCAGACAACAAGTGTCGAATAAAGACTCTCTAATAAAGAAAAAATGACACTTTTCAAAGACTTGATAATGATTAATTAACTGCAAACCCAAAATTACTAGAGGTGATAGAGGGCATTATGAAAAACCACCATCTATACGCACATAAGAAAAAGACGACGTGAGTGCATGTGTGCACGCTGACTATATACGCAAATCCGTGATGTTGTGTCAGAGATTATGTAAGTTTTAATTAATATGGAAGGAGGACTGTGGTAAAGTCCGTCTACTAAGTGTTCTACACGTGTGAGGGGATCTCCCGAGAGGCAATCATACGAAGTCCCTATATCTAAAAATTTTAGACGTGCTCAGGTATCGACAACCCAATCAATTGTACAAATAGAGTGAGATGCAGCGAGTGTTTAGCGCATACAAGATCTAGACGACATGTTGTAACTCTACCAAAGACTTTAGACACTGCATGCGTTGTCTAGATTTAGAAACGTACGTGGGAGAGTAGGCACTTCGATTGGTTTGTGGAGCTCAAAAATGCAGCCTTGATAAGAACACGAGTAAACAACCTTCAAAAACTAGATTCTCTGCAGCAGATAAAATATAATTATGAATCTCCAGTTTCCCATACAGTAGCTGCATGAGGTACCTCATATCGATGCATGCAGTCTCATATTGCAATCTCATATTACAGTCTCATCGCCTCCTCTCATTGTCTCATCGCCTCATCTCATTGTCTCATCGCCTCCTCTCATTGTCTCATCGCATGATCTCATCGCCTCATCTCATTGTCTAATTTTGACACAAATGGCACGCCATATATCCAGACAGACTCTAGACATGTACCTAGAGTGAACCTGTACAGTCTATGTACACCGTAGATTAGGTAAAAATCTGTAGTGTCTGATAGTAACTAATATAAAATCTAACGAGACTGCCGTAAAGTGAACTCCCAAATGCCTGCGCTTGCGACAATTTAGTCCGGAAATCTAGGATGCATAAAATAGTCCCGTATAATCCTGCGTGCGATATTATGCAAATACAGGGAATATTACGCTACGCGATCTCGAGGAAGCGACCAACAGTGAACACACAGCAGGAGGATGAAGATGTCTTTCATCTAGATACCCCAGGCAAGTCTAGTTCTGAAGCTGTCAAAGATATTCAGCCAATTCTACTACTAAAATTTTAGTCCGCGCATCAGTCCCTCCCCTTTTTCACTTCCGGATCCGGAAGTCCAAATACATTGTACCATGTAGATATCCAGATTCAACGGGAGAGCTCTACAGTTTACTGTTTGTAAAAATTTAGGTATTTAGTTGTTTGTGGCCACGCCCATATGCATATATAAGACTTTATTAATTTTAAGTACTGATAGATCTCACGCATTTTCAGTATTCCTGGTTGGCAACTGCAAACATAACATGGCCTCTATGACCTCCTGTTGAGACCAAGGTGGTCTCTAGTGGTCACGCTTTGGGGATCCAGACCAAGGTGGTCTCTAATGGTCACGCTTTCGGGATAGTAGCCACTCCCCAGACTTCCGGAGGACCATGTAGCGCGCGTTATAAGTGTATGTAATTAGAGTATAGTCACGTGTTACATAGGTATATAGGTAAGGTACGCAATATACTTTTGTCTCTTTCCTCATCCCCGTTCTGTAAGCCAGTACAGGCCGCGCGTTCGTTACATTTTGGTGGAGAACCGTCTGGCAATGCCGCGCAAAGGAAGGAGATCACAGTCTCAGTCGTACGAAGACTCTGTCATTACTGAAGAGAATTCTGGTCGCTCTTCGTCTTATGATCAGCCCAGCGACAGCTCGAGTTCTCGCCGACGCTATTTGGTTCCCATCCAACTCGACAAATTTTGGGGCGATGAAGGCGAAGACCTAGACGGATGGCTGTTCTATGTAGACAGCGTGGGTCAAATGGAGCAGTGGACGTCGGAAGAGAAGATGGGTCGCGCGGTCGTCGCTCTGGCTGGCCGAGCTCGTACAGAGTACCGCAGCCACATGTCCACTTATGATGTCTCCGATTTGCTCACTTGGGACACGTTTCGTACGTTCTTAAAAGAACAATTTGGTCCGAAGAACCCAGCTCTGCATTGGAATAAGAAGCTGATGTCGATCAGACAAGGAGCAGCAGAAACGGTCACCGCCTACTGTTCGAGATTCCGAAGAACTCTGCTACAACTACAAGAAGCTTCAGGTAATCCGCTGCCTGACTTAACGGTAGTTGCATGGTTTCAAGAGGGCTTAAGACCTGACTTACAGACAGAATTAGAAAGGGACTTGCCTACAAAACTGATCGACGCGTTTCACAGTGCGGAGAAAGCTGAGCGTATTTGGAAGCGTCAACAATGTCAGCGTGAGACGGATGTTTCTTGTTTTGTTTTACGGTCGACCAGATGTCTTCCACAGTACATACCATCTGCAGCTGTTCATCGGTCTCGTATATCGCCTAACCCACCACCAGATGGCGGATCGTACGTTGCATCACCGGCTGTTTCGTCTGCGGTTCCGTCTAGTAGTCGGTTGCTTCAGCAAATTGTGTCACAACAGTCGCAAATTATTGCTCAACAGGGTGCGGTTCTAAAACTTCTGCAATCACGATCTCAACCTCAATCTGGGTTTCGCCAAAGCACGAACCCGCAGTTGTCTGCTTCTGCTTCCGATCACCAAACCGCCTCTAGAGCATTTCGTGGTCAATGTCATTATTGTAAAAAGTTTGGACACCGTATTGCAGAATATAGGAAACGACTTGCTAAAGACGATGCTTCCAGTCGTCCGGTGTCTACTCCAGTCGTCACCGCTTCAATCGCTCATGATAATGACTCTAGTGGTCAGATAGTTAACTCCGTTCAGTGTGATCATGCCGCCGTAGGTCATACATCTTCCAACGCCATTCCTACTGGCAATCTAGTCGTAGAAGGCACTCGGCCAGTCGGTTGCGTTCTCGATTCGGGAGCTGTTACTTCAATCGTTTCTGACCACTTTGTCGACAGTCTTGACAACGACGTTCAGGAACGGGTCGTGTCTGCTGACCGGAAGACGTCGGTTGCTGCTAACGGTGGTAAACTTACAGTAGTTGATACTGTAGTTCTTTCCTTAACTATTGGCGACGTACGGGTATCACATCCGTTTACTGTTGTTCGCGACTTTGCCTTTCCGGTACTTCTTGGGTCAGATTTCTTACAAGACGTTAATGCGGTACTCGATTACCAAGATGAAACGGTTACGCTATGGGTTTCTCCGTCGAGCAAGGTAAAGTCATCTATGACAAACGCCGAGTCCTGCCCAATGGCATTCACACAGAATCCATATACTAACCAATATCAAGCCAAAGATATTTGATATTCCCGACGAGCCACCCTAGCTCTACACACCCATTTCATAAGATGGCGTTGGAGTTGAGGGAAAGCAGTATGCAATACCTCCTCGATATCAGAAACATCCATGACGACCATCCGTCTGTGAGATAGCGACATATGGATCATCACATCATCGACCATTCGGAGCTGTAGTTTGACGGGCAGTGGAAACGATATCACTTTAAACAATTCTTTGGCGAGTTTATCGTGTATCTTTAAATACACCAATTCTAGAAAACATCTCTAAATCATTACTACCATCTGGAATATCCATCTGCCACGATCACAGATAGCCCTCCATCACCCACGTGGCGGGGCTCTAAACCAACGGGTTCACATCCTCATATATGGGAACCGATGCCTCGGTCATGACTAGTATACGGTATACTATGTATACTGTACGTTATAATGAGGTCTCAAGCACGACCCCAGCAACAGTTTAATAGGACGGCGGGACAGCTTGCCTCATATCCTAGCAAGGCCCTGGAAAGTTGATCCTAAATCTTTTATAATATTTTCTACTTAGTTTATCTGGAATAGGAGGACACATATCAGTGACGAGGTCATCCAATCGGTTGAGTTCACAGAGCAGAATATCCTCGCGGAATTCTTTACCTCGAAGACATCCCCTCAATGTGTTCAACTCTTTCTGATAGCTGGTGTAGGCAAATCGACAGAACTCTACTTTCTTGGGATAATTCTTCTTCATGGTCAGTGCGTGTAGAGTCGCACCCAATCCGCAACAACGAGTGCAATGGGATTCACACAGACACCCACCACAGCCGAGGTCATAAAGAGCGCCAAGTCTTTGCGTTTGAAGGATCTAAACAATTTCCTATAACACCGACATCGATGGTGGTAGGTGAGCATACGGATGTCACTATCTGACAGATCACCGTCGATGTGATTGAAATTGATTGCTGGAATCATCTCTATATATGAGATTAGATAATCTACCCCATCGGTCTCAGCGTAATTGGTATCATCGACCGCCTTGACTAGTTTATCTTAACCTCTCGTGCAACACCGCCAATTTTGCTACAATTACGTTGATCGAATTTTTGTTGGTGCTTACATCGATACCAAGCTTTCTCACGGTCTTATTCAACACCCCCAAAGATTGTCGAATTTCGGCGAGCGCCCTTTGGTTTTCCGCTATAACCAGAGTATTCTGATTCACTACTTTCAGAAATTATTGATATTCTGATGGTTACCTTCCATAGTAGCCAATCTCGTTGTAACCGGGTCCGATTCCTCCAACAATTTATCGATATTCTGATAGTCACCCGTTATCAACTGTCTATTTTCTCTCGCAAACCCCCCCCCCTCAATCAGACGCAGCTTTTAACGACTCGACGTCCCAATCGATTCGCAGCAAGTCCTCGAGCTCCCTGTTCGTACCAAACTTGTTTACCGACATGATATAGTCACTACATATAGAGATTATATAAAATGGATCTCATCAATTTCGATGACAGACATCGAGTCGAGTCGAGAGACAATTGGCATTTCCTACTCCCCGATTGCCATTATATCATCGTTAGACCGACGGGATGTGGAACAACAACATTGTTGTGTAACATGTTGATGAGGTGGATGAAGCCCAACGAGTCGATCAAGAAAAATATCGATTGTTACAAGACTTTTACGATTTCTTGGAGACCGAGGAAGTGGATTCGTCATTCCAAATACTCGAACCGGAAGAGGTGATATCCATCAAGGAACTAGCTAGACGGTGACACGAGCAAGTTGGTCGTCTTTGATGATATCAAAATAGACAGCAGGCATATGGAACCCATCAAGAAGTACTTTTCACTGTACAGAAATCGCAACTGCAATTGTATCTACCTCACTCAGCTACTACGACGTTCCTCAATACATCTGTCGAAATACCAAAGCCTTCTGTCTCTTCCATGGTCTGAACAACAAAGATATTCGACAGATAGCAGACGATCACAGCAACACCATAAGCAATGAAGAGTTTGCCGATATCTATAGGAAGGCATCATGCGAACCCTACTCATTCATGCTTCTCGAAAAAACCAGCAATCATATACCCAAAATGTATATACCAAACCCAAAACCAAACCTCAACCCAAAAAGGGTAAAGGACACATCCCAAGACACCCCTACAAACTCACATCCGAATCCACCTTTGGTGACCCGTACATCGATCCCATGCAACTGGCAAACATGAGACTCGAAGCCTACAAGGGTGATAAGGTCATATCGAGAAAGATAGACGCAAACCTGTCGCAGTTGTTGACTAAACGATTCAAAACAAACAAGGCGTACAGCGATGGAGCCCTCGAGTCCTGGAACAAACAAACTGGTCGAACTGTCTGCATGGTCTTCTTGTCTACAAACGATCCAAGAAGTACCAGCCGCAAGCCCCCGAGATCAAGTATTACAAGTCCCCAGACGAACTCTGTCGTCGCTTGGAAGTCCTCATCGCTAGCAAAGAAGCGGGTAACGAGAGTGTCGCTCTGGACAACGAGATCGTCGAGATCCAAGATAGGTTTTGGGTGGGTGGTATTATCTCCCAAAAAGAATACGAAAAGATTCACAATGATTATGAAGAGTAATAGTATAGACATGGGTTAAGCAATATCGAGCCGGAGTATGACTACCCGTCAGCTCTATGATCAGCTCGAAATGCACACGAAAGCGATGCGTATGAAATTCAAACTTGCCATTATACAACTCATCATGGCTATTCGAGAAAATAACGATAGAGTGTTGACAGATATCATCTCGGATTAAGCAACTCGATTGTACGAGAAGGGACAGCATGACATTGTAATCGGACACAGAAACAATGAACTGGAGAGGATCAGATCATCTAACAGGGCTTACGACGGACTTCAATATCCACTCATCTACACCAGAGGTGAAGACGGCTACTACTGGCAAATCTACAAGCAAGATTCAGATGGCAAAAAGGTGATAACTATGGAGTTTTATGCCTAATATCTAATGTTACGACTAGGGTCTTCAGTCCACCTCTTTTGCGAGTTAGCGGCTTGCTTACATTGGCATCCATCAGACATCAGAAATTAAGAGCTTAGGACGACTATGCTCACCTTCGAGATTCCATCATAACGATGCTGCCCATGGCCATGAGCTTGGAAAGATGGTTCGTCCCTCGACTTTCACAGGTGGACCAAGCTACATGCAAGAAAAGACGCAAAGATGCTCTGACATATGTCAAACACTATGGCCCTCCTGAAATTTTCATTACTTTCACGTGTAATCCAAAGTGACCTGAAATCACTGCTGAGCTACTGCCAAGACAAGCTTCCTTTATTGCCAGTCTTCAGCCAGAAGGTTGTCATGCTAATGGATCTCTTCACCAAGTACAACATCTTTAGTCTCACCCGATGTGACATGTACTCAATTGAGTGGCAAAAGCACGGTCTGCTCCACAACAACATTCTTCTCTGGCTGCAGCATAACTCCGTCCTGCTCATATTGACTTTTATCAGAGCAGAACTGTCCAGTCAACAAGAAGACCCCGAGCTACACGAAATCAAGCACGTAGTTCATGGACCTTGCGGTCGCTTCAATCCTAACTCTCCGTGCATGCAGGATGGGAAATGCACGAAAAAACTACCCGAAGCAAGTCTTGAAAGAGACTCGAACTGCCCATGATGGCTATCCACTCTACAAACACCGCAAACCAGAAGACGGAGGGTCGACAGCCAAGATCAACTTCTGACTCTGTGGCCAATATCAAGAAATCGAGATTAACAAAGGTGGATCGTTGCTTACTGTCCCTTGCTTTCTCGTGCCTTTAACGCCCACAAGGAAGCAGACAGAGATGAGGTCAGGCAGTACCAGACCGGACGCTACATCGCAGCAACAAAGCAGTGTGGAGAATCCTTAGCTTCCCCATGCATGAACGCCACCCAGCCATTGAACACCTTACAGTTCATCTGGAGAACGGTTGCAGAATTCACTTCACAGCTCGGAATGCTGCACAGAATGCTGCACAGATATCACAAGAGCCACCCAAAGAGACAACACTCACAGCTTTTTTCACGCTCTGTCATGAAGATGACTCTGTTCGCACTCTCTTTTACTGGCAGGTACCACGCAGTGGCCAAACGTGGCAAAGGCGAAAAGCAGGTAGAGGTCAAGGACCATGCAAGCGTCAAGTCTTCTGACGTTCTAGGAAGGGTATACAGCATCCATCCAAACCAGTTCGACTGCTTTTTCTTGCGCATGCCTTTCTTCGAGGTCAGGGGTCCAAAGTTATTCCAACATCTCCTCACCGTTACTGGAAGATGACACTCACTGGGACATGACTCTCCAAGAGGCGTCATGCAGTTTCTCAGGTCCCATGCCAGCTCCGTAGGCTTTTTGCGATCATGCTTCACAACTGTGATCTTTCTTCTCCTCCAACACTGTGGATGAATCACCGTGAAAGCCTTTCCGAAGACATCCTCTATCGTGATCGCCAGAAGAACCGAAACATGTCCTTCAATTTTGACAACACCGTCTTCAACCAGGCTCTCATCTTCAACAAAGATGCTGTGATCTCACAGGGTGGCAAGACTCTTGATGAATACGGTCTCCCTACACCAGACAGAAGACAAGCGACCACTCCAATTGAGATTATTGAAGCAATCAGCTACGACATCAGAGAACTTGCTAAATTGGTCGCTGGGAACGAGCCAAGTTGGTGAATGACCTGAAAGGTGTAAACAAAAACCGTGGGGTCTCTTCCTCGATGCTCCACGAGGAACAGGAAAAAGTACTTGTCATCAACCTCCTTAGCAGCTGTATGACAGAACAAGCGCATCACGCTTGCAGTGGTCTCCTCTGGAATTGCTGTTACTTTTCTCTCTGGTTAAAGAACTGCACGCTCAGTTTCAAACTACCCCTCAATCTGTCCGTTGCTGAAGCTCCAACCTGCAACATCTCCAAAGGCACAGCCCTTGCTGAAGTTCTGAGCCAGTGCAGGCTCATTGTCTGGAATGAGTGCACCATGACTAACAAAGCAGCTTTCGAACAAGACTCTCCGAGAAATTCGCAGAAACAAGTGCCTCATGGGAGGTGTAACTTTCATTATGGCTGGAGACTTCGGGCAGACTCTACCTGTTATTTCTCGAGAAACACAAGCTGACGTAATGCAAGCATGTGTCAAATCCTCCTATCTATGGCGCCATTTCACCACGCTCACCCTCTATACTAACATGAGGTCAATTTGCATGGAGATCGCTGGGCGGAAATATTTTCTGAGCGTCTTCTTCTGCTAGGCAATGGCAAGATGGTCAGTTCACCATGGAAGAGATTGGCTGCAGTGGTCTAAACAAAGAAGAGCTGATAAACAGGTCTTTCCCAACCTACAACAGCACTTCAAGAACCGGCCACTATTGGCTCTGTGAAAGAGCGGCGATACTTGCCAAAATGACTGATGCTGTAGCTAGGACAGATCAACTCGACCCTCCTCCAGCAGATTCCTGGACCCGTTCAAGTCTACAAGTCAATCGATGCTGTTGTTGATACCTCTGAGGCAGTCCAGTATCCCGTCGAATTCCTCAACTCACTGGGACTACCGGTGTACCTCAGCAAAGGCTTGAAATGAAGGTTGATGCGCCCATCATTCTTTTATTACGAAAACTTGACACTCCAACAGTTTGCAATGAAACACGATTGGTGGTTACATAGGCAGCTCCTACCCCAAGTAATCGAAGCAACCATCATCACAGAATACTACAAGACTGCCATCCGAAGGCCTGATTGGTCTTCATACAAAAAGTGCCAATCAGGCCTTCAGATCTCCCTTTCCAGTTCAAGCGGCTTCAGTTTCCTGCGCGTCCCAGGTTTTCAATGACGATCAACATGGCTCAAGGGCAGTCCCTTAAGATTGCTGGCCTCAGCTCTACGACGCTTTGCTTCTCACATAGCTAGCTATACGTGGGATGCACAAGGGTTTAGCTCCTCAAGCAATCTATTCGTACTTGCACCAGAGGGAAAGACAAAAAACATTGTTTATCCTGAAGCTTTGACATCTTGACAAGTGCATGATTAAAATAGTAGAGAAGCGATATTAAGGCCATATCTTTGAATATGAAGTCTCCAAGATATCGACCATTACATTACGTGCCTATTCGACCTACCACCTGAAGGAAAAACGAGACATTGTGTATGCAAAAGTACTCCAGTGAAATGATAGTATTCCACCAAATCTTCAAAAACCGGCTGTTTTAAAAGCCACCAAACACGCTCATACAGAGAGAGTCAGCTACCTCCTGACGTACTGTATGTTGCCATTAATTGTGGACTTACTACAGTAAAACGTGCAGCAGGTATTGGGAAAAAATACCCTAAGATATTAAATTTCGCCTCTTATAATATACCCCGTGCAACAAACGGTTTCAGAATCTAGTTACTAATACTATCCAATGATATACTATACATACTGATATACACGCATGCAAGCGATGGGAGTTCACAAGAAACTGACCAACGTATACCAGCTAGAACATGAGTGCATGATACGTGTACGCACTGTACAAGATCTTGTAAGGTGAACTTGACACTAAACGTCTACCGAAATTGAATGCTTACCAACAAAAATCAATGATTCATCATATAGCGAAAGCAGACGAGAACAAAAAATTGCACACAAAAAAACTGTACGTTAAACATATTAACTAGAAAATTACAACAGCAGGAATTTACTGTAAAGCAAACGCGCAGCAGTTGTTCTTTCTTACCTAAAAACAGTACAAATGCTTCATGCAATAGTATAAAGCAAAGTCTCAAGCGTACTATAGTTCTAGGCCGCAAGTGTGAATACCACCATCACTCACGTACTTCGAATTACCTATGCAATAGTGCAATACACAGAAAACCCTTGTTCACATAAAACAGACTCTGACCTTACTAACGGCATCCAATAGCAATAACGACAGGAACAATTATGATAAAGCACGTTAAGACAACAAGCAGATACCAATCATTTGACTGAGACTGTCATACTTCCTTAGTGGATGACACGAGTACTGTGTCGTGGTTCCTGACTGTGTTGGTATCAGAGTGATGCAATGGTGCATTTTGGTGCACTCCATAGGAACCAGTGACGCTACATGACCAGCCACCAGCAAGGCATACACCATGTTCACACAAGCTGTTTACATCACAGTTTTCTAATATAATAGAAAATAAAAAATTATAACACCCAATAAACCATTGCTGTTCTTCCTACCTTTCTGACCATTGAATACAACTAAAACGTCAGCAATGGCCAATGGTTCATCATTGCTTGCAAGAAAGAGAATAGTCAGTGTCTGAGGATCTCGCCAAAACGCCATGTGTGGTGTATCCAAAAGAAGAGGTGGATTCAAAATGAGAACTCGACGGAGATCGGCAGGTCTCAATACGCAAGGCATGTTGGTATGGTGAGAGAATGAAATAGACAATGATGATCCAGATTGTAAGCTGCCCGAGGGACTGTTAACGGCCTTAACATACAGCACACTTGGAGCCTGACAACACAAAAATTGCCACATGAGTAATCATGACTTTACTGTAAATCACAACTCGCCTGTCGTCTAACAGCGTTTCTTCTCTCAGGTACGTCACGTTTCTTAATTGACTGTACTAGTGTACCATACGCTAAGGCAGCATAATCGTCATCTGCAAGAGACACCTCACAGCCATCAGATACAGCAAGAGACAAAAGTGGTGCATTGTCGTTAATGGGTGATATCAATACACGGATACTGACAGTGGTGTTGAGAGAAGAAGACCCACTGTCACTGATTGTCACATCAATCTGTCATGTAACACTCTCAACTATACAGTATTTTCAATGTAGCAAAGACACCATACTTACATATCGATCAAACTCTACGTTTTCTTCTGTCTGATTTACACAATATAAAGTTGGCTCATCCTTAAGATTGATGTAGAAAACGTCAGAACTCAACACTTCTTGAAACGTCTTTCGAATAGCGACTACATCCTACAAATACACGTACAGTTCATTTATGCAGAACAATTTAACCTGACAGATGAATTTCTTACCATCACCTGTTGATCAACAGACATACTGATGCTTTTGCCATCATCAGAAAATTGACACTTTCATCAACAAAACAGTATTCAATCAATGCATTGGCAATGGTTGCAAAGTAATCTACTATTTCATATATTACCAAAAATCCTGTGTCTGGACACTGCAATAAATAAACATACTCCATTGCATCAAGCTCTCCACAACCCGTGGCTCTACAGAGTAGACTTTCAATTATGTACCACGGTACTAATAGTCTAAACATGCAGCACTGTAAAACCTGAGTTGAATAATCATCTTTTGAATAAACTGTTGCTGTGTGTTTTCCTCCTCATCTCTAATGGCAACACGATGTGGCAAACTCACGACCTGAATACCAGCTCCATTATCTCCTTCTTTTATCTCACTGAACTCTATCACATCTTCTTCACCAAAGCCAACACCAAGACTCAACTCTGGAGGATCATTGCGTCTTGTCACCGTAACAGTAACAAAAGCAGGTAATCCTGCTACACCCTGTTCATCTTTCAACACAATCACAACAATTCTTGAACCTTCTTGTGGCTCATCAACTTTGATGTCTTCATACTGCAACGTCAAAATGATCTACAAAAGTACACTGAATATAAAACTAACCTGACGACAAAATGTTGACACAATATATTCTACTTGTCTGTAAACTTCAAAGCTGGCAATCCCAACAAGCGTTATATTAAATGACGAATGAAATGATGACACATTGATGCTAATATTGTGAATGTCAACCAACAGCTTATCGATTATCAATCTCTCCTCCATTTTGTCAATAATGCCATGCAGTTGTATGGTAGCCCCTCCAGCATAAGTGCTATCAACATCAAAAATTGTTGTTGCGTTTGGAATCAAATTCACAGGTTCGTCCTCCTCAGCAAACCCAACAGCATAATTTCGGTCTGAATCCAATGGAAACTCAGCATCAGGACTGAAGTGTATGATAGGACCATCATTCACTGGTGTGATAGCCACCTACATATGACAACATTATGAACATAGAATGTGATGTTATAAGAATAAAGACTTGCATACATTGATTCCCACTATATCACTATTGTTGGTTCCATCAGATACGATCAATGTAACAACTCTGCGAAAACCTTTTTGAACTCAACTGAGACTTGACACCCACCACAACATGTCTTACTTCACCATGTGTTTCAACACACTGGATCTTGGTAACGTGAAAGAGTAAGTGAGAGATGACACTACTTCCTCATACATCTCAATAGGAGCAATACCATTCAGTTCCTTCAAACAGTAAATTTGGAGTACATTCTTTGTGTCACATACCATCTGCACTTACCAAATACCGATGACCAGCTTCGGTAAACTCATTGACAGCAATAGTAGTCTCATTTGTATTAACCGATATCACATCACCTGTCTGGCTGTTCAAAAGTGTAATGATGGCTCTATATATCAGTTCAAATAAAGTTTGCAAGTGTCTATATGTCAATAAGAAATAATCTAACCCAGAAAGAAGGCTGTTGTCGCTGTCAGTGATATGTACAGAGTCGTGGGGCAAAGATGCTGGGTCACCCCCTTCAATAAATGAAATGTTTGCAGACAACTGCTGACTGATTAATACAACAGGAGGATTGTTGACATTAATCAAGTGAATTCTATTGGTACAAACAATTTATGAAAGTCTTGTTGCTTGACAAATCGGCTAACAATTCCATCATATATACATACATCACGGCTGCTGTGCCTGGTGAGTTTGCTCCATCAGAAACACCAAACGTCACAACAACGTGGTCAAACGGCAATCCTCCAATATCCTCAAACCTGCACATACAACCACAATTATCAATTAGCTCAAAATAGCTCAAAAGCGTACGTATTGATATAGATGACAGAGTTCAACATAGCCTGATATTCTATTTCAGAAGCATCACCCACAAAATGCAGCTCTCCTTTCACTTCATCATACTATGACACACCGTGATAAATATTAATTATAGAACTACTTACAATTAGCCAGCAGGCACACACCGTTACGTTAATCCATGGAAATATTACAGTAGCATTCAATCTTTGATACACGATAGTCTCCTTGTCTCCCAAAATCTTTACAAATGCTGACTTTATTGGAAAGCTGTGAACAACAGATGCAAGTAAACATAGCAAAACTGCACTGTACCAGAAGTGTACACATGTGTACATATCATTGTCCACATCAGTCAACGTTAAAGTTCCACCAGTCACAAATACTTCTTCCACACCTTCTAGTAATTCTGTTAAATTTGCTATAAAGCAAACAAAAACAAAATTAATAATGGACAAACAATAATTAACCCCTTATGCAAAGCTAACTTGCAATATTGACAACCGGGGAGTGTTCATTGTTGCCAATGTATCTGAGAGTTACAGTTACAGTAGCGGCTGCTTCGCCGAAAATATCCACAACTGTTACATTCACATATCTTCACATCAAACATACAAGCACTTATCAACTCCACCGTAAACATGACTGTTTCTAAATAATGAGTGATGTACCTGTACTCTCCATATACTGATTCAGATGCTACATGACTATACATCAAGGATAGCAATACGTGCGTTAGATTAGCAGGCTTTGACAATCGAGTAATTGTTTTCTGCCTCCTAATGAGACAATCCAAAAATATCACAGTACAAAATTACCACGACAACTTCTGCTCACATTCCCAACTTAATGTTAACAGTGCTGCCCTCTCTAATAGCATTATCCAACTCCACATAATTGAAAAAAGATATTCTTTCTTGAGTTGCTGCCTGACTGCGAGAGTAGTCCACCTGTAAATTAGTTAAAAGTATAATCTACATATCATGATCTAATCCACAACAGACAAATAATACGCACGTTCTCATAGAAGATGCTGGCAGATAAAGGAACAGACAAAACAAGTTCAATTCTTTCCCAGTCCTGTATACATGTAACATTAAGCAACTCTATATTCTATATACACCACTGCCTCTCTACCAATACACATTCACATACCGTGTCACCAAAGTCATCAATATCCAATTGCCTAGCATCATTTACTATAAACAACGTGACACCTCCACTGTTAAAATGAATTTCAGGAGGATTCAATGTCATGTTATCTGCAGCATTAAAGTCAACAGAAGTATGTTGACAAACACTCCATTTTCCAATCACAGAAGTACATTTCCACAAGTGATCGACAAAGCAAGTGTTGCTACAACCATCAATGTCGACACTGAAGCCATTGTCACACTCCTCTGACTCTTCAACTATTCCATTACCACAATTGAAACATATACTCATTTCATAAAAAGGAGTATGGCATGTAAAGCCTTGAACTTTCAAGCAGTTTGAACAACCAGGACTGTTTTCATTGTCGCAATCTTCTCCAGTCACACGAACACCATCACCACAATTCTTCTTGTAACAAATATTGGGTGCCACATTTGTGTTGCAGTCAAAGCCTGCCTCACTCATACACTCACTAGAACAGCCATCACCAGACATACCGTTTCCATCATCACAAATTTCATCAACCACATTTAATACACCATTACCGCACATAGAGCATGCTAATGTTGCATTGATAACTTCAGCCGAACTGTCACACAAAGCAGTCAAACTTGCAGCATTTTCTCCACTGCTCTTAAATGCTAATTGAATGGTTATAGGATACACAATGGATGGTGAGTCCGTCGCATTGTCTACATTGCGTCTAATTCGCTTTACTGTTGTATTCTCATCAATGTCACGACGTTTTCGACTGTCTGAAGATAACAACAAAGAACACACATCACTAGTAACACTGGTAATGTCACTAGGAGCCCCTTTAAGTGCAGTGATGGTTTCTTGAAGCTGAGCACGCGTGCGTAGTGTAACATCTGTTTCATTGACATCTTCTGACAACTCAACTTCTATACAGATATAGAACCCTCTATCTTTCAAACTACTAGCCAGTGCATCAACAGTGTCTCCAGCACAAGACTCAATGAGTTGCAGCATCTGCTCAATGCTTTTGTCACGCAGAAGGTCATACATGTCAAAGACTTCTGAAACTTTGTTAGCATCAGCAGAGTTAACAACATTGCTGCACAAAGACACATTGAAACATGATTCTTGAGCACTAAAAACAAATTGCTGAAACTTAGTGCATTCTGATGGTGATGGTAAGCTGATATAGTATAGTTTCAAATATTGCTGAATTTGTTTAATCAAGCAAGAACTTGCAGCAGAAGTCCAAGTTTGGGTAGTCGTAGTGCTACTCTGTAGCTTACAAAATGGCAGAAGTTTTGTGAAGTATGATCGAGCGCAAGGAAAGGCAGTCTCGGCACACTCAACAAAATTACTACAGTCTGATGGCAGGTAACTACTGGTACAAGGAATAGTTACATTCGGTTCTACAAATCACAATAATCAATTTCAACGTCAATAATTAATTAATGTTTGTTTTTATCTGTATTACCTCTCTCACATAAAGTTCCACTGAATTCACCAGCACAAGTGCAAACAAACCCATTGACAAGATCTGAACAAACACCGCCATTCAGACATGGATTGATCAAACACTCATTGATATCTATGACAAACCAATAAATTAACACAGTGCAACACTTAATGAACATTTCATGCAATTTCCTTTCTTACCAATCTCGCAGTCTGCTCCACTGTAACCTCCACTGCAGTTGCATGTATACCCAGCAAGCACATCCATGCAAGTACCACCGTGTTGGCATGGACTTGACTCACATCTGTTAATCTCTGTAATACGTCAGTATACAAAAGTAAGCAAAACATTAAACAGAACCGTCACTTACTTGTTTCACATAAATCTCCAGTAAATCCTACTATGCATTGACAACTATAACTCAGGTGAAGGTCATGACATTCTGCCCCATTGTGGCATGGCATCGAGTTACATTCATTTGTTGCTGTGTCACCAAAATGCATAATGTAACAAATCCTGCCTATGTTCACATCCAACGGTGACTACACTTACTTCTTTCACAAGACAGTCCTTCATAACCAGGGATACATTCACATTCATACCTGTCAAATCTGTCCGTACAAATACCATTATTCTGGCAAGGATCTGAGTCACACTCGTTCACCTCTACAGACACAACAGTCTGTATGCACCGTTGTATGTATATCATGCAATGTACAGCGAGTTGCTAACCTTGACCACAAACAGTCCCCATGTAGCCTGATGAACACAAACATGTAAACATACTTAAACCATCACGACACTCTCCATCATTTAGACATGGGTTGGATGCACAGTCATCAGCCACTGCAAAATCAACACAACAGTTCAACAAATTAATAAAACATCATTCAATTTAACTGTACAACGTACATCTGCAGACACCACTGATAACCTCTGTGCCCAAAGGACAGGAGCAGTTAAAAGTGCCAGGTAAGTTAGCACAATTTTGTCCGATAATGTTACATGTCGTGGGATCCTCTACACACTCGTTAATGTCTGCACAAACAAATTTGTGATTAGTTGATCTGAATTCCTTACTCTTGCAGTGAGCACTGTCAACCTCTACATGTGTGACCATCAGAATGCAATCTATATCCATCACGACATTCACAGCTAAATGACCCATTCGTGTTCACACACAGCTGTTCACAATTGTCTTTCTTTTCATTGCACTCGTTGATATCTAGTTAATTCAAACACTTATTGATTTGATAACATCAAACGTCCAGCCAACTGTACGGTGTACCAGAGCAGTTGAAAGCATTCATGTCAAGCTGGTAACCTTTATTGCAGCTGCATGTCTCGATATTGTTACTAGCATTTCGAGAGCAAACATGCTCACATACTGTAACTTTCTCACTACAAACTTCTTGTGCTGCAAAGGGATCAAATAGATTAGTGCAATAAATTCCAAACAAATATCTATACTAGTATTACTTACGTATGCAAGTAATGTTGTCACTATCCAGCCAAAATCCACTGTCACAGCTGCACCAGTAAGACCCTGGTATGTTGTTACACACTAGGTGGCAAGGGACACCCTCTATACATTCATCTATGTCTAATCACAAACATTATGCTACAAGTGACATTCACATCAATTTACACAAAAACCTGAACAGCTGGTATCATCATCATCCAGCCTAAATCCGTGAAAGCACTCACACTTATAAAATGGCATTTGATTACTACACACTTGATGACAGCCGTTCAGTGTTGCATTGTTGCATTCATCAATATCTGCACAGCAGGTACAGATACAAAGCATATCAGTTCACAGCATTGATCATTTTACCTTCACATTTGCCTGCCACCAGCTCAAGTCCAGCAGAACACGATCCACAATCAAAACCAGTGTCTGGTGCAGATCGATCAGTACAGCTAGTACCTTCTGGACAGTTTGATGTTAAACAAGCATCAATATCCACACTACAAAATCTTCCTTCCCAACCACTACCACATTCGCACCGTTCAAGAATAAACTGCTCCTCTCCTCCATCTCCATCTGCCATTTTACATACTGCATTTTTTTCCAACCGACATGCACACAGACGAATGAGTGGCTGAAGCTGACTGCTCGAACCAGTCGTATCATTAGCAATAAACAGAAGACTCACAATACCAGATGATGTGGGTGTCCAAATAAACACGAACTCATCCCCATTTCTTGCAAAAGTATAATCAGCCAATGGAGGAGGAATACCTTCTACTGTCACATTGAAAGCATCGCTGTCTGATCCAACGAATACATATCTCACGGTCTGACCAAGAGTAGCATTTAAGACATGACTACCATTTAGAACGGGAGGAAAGTTCACTACAACATAATACGTGTGTGTTATCAGTCAGGTATATGCAAACTTATGAATCTTAAGTTGCTTACTCAGAGCAGTAGACTGTTCAATTAGCTGTGCATTAGTAACAAGAGTTTCTTGTCCTATTTCTGGATCATTTGTTTCAAATGTGTCGAATAGACATTGAGGATCATCATTGCATGCAGTTCTTTGTTCACCTGTGTAGCGGCTGACAGCTTCATCTGGAAAAACTGGAATGTGATTAGGATCAGAGAAGGTAGTCACATCATTCCCATCGTCATAGTAGAATAAAGATTCGTTTTGAAATACTTGCCCTACGACAAAGCCAATAGTAGTTATCAAGATATCAAATCAAAAACAAAAATATGTAATTAAGACACATACATGTCTGTGAGAGACGGTGGATTTCACGATCAGTTGAATTGATGGATATGACTGTGCCATTTCGTGCTGTCAAGTCATTCGACTTGTCATCGTCCCACACACCCAGTAAACCTCTTGTATTTCCCATAAAAGTGTTGGGAGCTGCAAAGACCACAGTCAATAACGCTTTCTTTACCTCCACAGTCACTGATATTCCGGAAGAGAAAGCAGCCACTAATTTCTTATCAGCTGGACGAGCCAATACCATGTTATCCAATCTCAATCGAGTGACATTATCAAGACCAGCAAATTCCCGAGTAAATTCACGCCAAGAACTTCTCTTCAATGTAGAGTCACTGGAAACAGAAGTGTCTTCTAAACTGTAGCAACAAGCCTTCACACGAAGAGTATTATTGTTCATCAACTCGGTATGAATGATGCTTGACTTTAACAGCGACCGACTAAAATCAGTACTTGCTATAAACTCAGCTGCAGCAAATGCAGAGAACACAGTAGCACTCGAGTTCTCTACCAGACGTGTTCGACCTTCCAACACAAATGTTTCGTTTACAGTCTTCATTAGAATGTATTCACCAACACCATTGAATGTGTACTGTTTCCCATCCAATGTACTAATATGTGGGTCTCCCCAGGTCCAAGCTAAAACAAAAATAAAATGCAAACAAATAATTAAGAAACGCCGCATCACTACTGTCATACCCCAAAATGGTGGAAAGTAACCAAAACATGACTGAGAGGGACGACGCAGATAATACAAATTGCAAAGGTCAGTCTTGATACAGCAATCTTCATAAGGTTGAATATCAAAGTTGCTATGAAATAGTGAGAAACGTGATGCATGATAGCGATTGGCAGTACCACCTTGTGGGAGATTGTTTAGAAGAAATCCATCAAAAAATCCAAATTCTGGTAAGCTATAACAGCACTGAACTTGAGAATCATACAATGGTGATGGGAACGATGACACGTAACAAACAGATGTCGAAGTTGACCGATACCATTGGTACGCCCAATCGCTTGCAGCCTGAACTAACGAACAAGGACATGGTGGAAGAGAAAAATACCAAATTGGAGACACTCCTTCACGATCGATATCATCAAAGTACCAATTGAGGCAAACAGAATTGCTAGTACAAACGTTGGTATCTTCACTGACTTGATAAAGCAGCTGTCCCACTTGTCCACTATCTGAACGATGAGACACAAGGTTGATAACTTCATCAAATCCAGACAAGTACTGACTGTAAAATACACTAGCATCATAGGACGTGTAGCCAACTACAGCTGCGGTGCCACGACCTGACCACTGCAGACCATCGCTAGGATAGTTAAACAAGGAAAACGTCTGCTTACCATCAGTGGCAAGTACGACTTGGTATGTGTTGCGCTAAAACAATAATACACAATTAGAAACTACATTAAGCATACTGTAACACACACATTATACTAAGCATAATAGCATTACCCTATCTGAAAGTGAATCTGAATATGAACCAGAGCCGTCAGGATAATTTGGCACTTGATACCAAGTGGCAACCAACACCCATTGTGCTGTAAAGAAATTGTCTCCAGTGAAGTCACGTACATCTTTGGTAGCTCTTTCAATATAAGTAGAAAATGATGCCTCATAAACATTATAAAATATCATTCCATCTCGACGAATATCAACATCAGACCAGAAAGGTGCCACAATTGACGTATATGTAAAACCTGGAAATACTCGTGAGTAGGGACTCAAAAAAGGCCGATCAAATGAGATAACAGCATTTGTTGAAATCTACAAAATTTAACTACAATTACAATAGGACTGACTGTACCTTCTGCTCTGTTCTTACATATACTGACTGGTGACTTTGTCGGCCAAAAGGAAAACAACCGACTCCAATAGCAATCGGACCATGAGAATAATCATCTAATGCCGGTAGAGAAAAATCATTCTGAGATGTACCAAATGAGTACATGTTGTCGGTAGCTGAATGTAAACCAAGTTAAATTAAATTACATGGAATTCATTAAAATAAGCAGAACATACACATATGACAGTATGTTCCCATGAAGTATGCTGTACAGATGCATCTAAAGCTACCATACGTGTTAAGGCAGCTGCCGTTATTCTGGCAGGGAAATGATAAACACTCATTCACATCTTTAACAATAAAAACATGACCATTTCTACTCAACATAGTAACTTACAAGAACAGCCTTACCTTCACACACAGGATTCAAATTGTCCCACTTCCCATTAGATTGGCAGATAAGATGTGATGGTCCCGAAAGAACAAAGCCATCATCACAACTAAACTCAACAACTGTTTGACAGTTAGTGCTGTTAGAACTCTTCTTGCCATGGTATGGTGTCATCAGTGGCGAGCAGTAAACCGCTATAAATAAACATCAAGCTTAAAATACCACATGTCAAAGACCCACTGATCACAGGAGAAACAAAGATCTCATGAAAAGTTAGACTGTCAAGTTCAATCCAGTACTCCCGACTACCATACCTACATGTAGTTGCAAGTCTTAACAGCATGATACCTGTACATAGTGGTGGATTTCCATCCCATTGTCCATTTATCTGACATGTGAGGTTTACTCGGCCAACTAGGACATAGCAGTAATCACAACTAAACTTCACTGTTGTATTACTTGTATTGTTTCCAGTCGAGATACTGCCATTGGCTGGATACTGCAAATGTGGACAAGTACTCACTACTACAAACAAAAATGTGGACAAGTTATCACTACTACAAATACAATTGTAGCTACTTACTGTTATTCTTACTGTTACACAATCCAACTGGATGACTCCAGTTAGCAGATGTCAGACAAGTCAGAGTCTCATTTCCTTGAAGACTATAGGATTCTTTGCAACTGACATGTACGGACTGATTGCAGCCTCTGTCTGAACTTGACAACAAGCCATTATCAGGAGCACTCAGTATGGAACAATTCTTGTCTAAAAAAAGAGCCGTATTGTAACAAATGCCTACTACCACCATAAGGTAATGCACAGTTACATTGACAAGTAGGTATAAGATTATCCCATTCTCCATTTGGCAAACAGGTCAGACTAGAATTTCCGATAAGATCATAGCATTCATCACATGCGAATTGAGTCTTTGTCCTGCAGGCTGTATCATTAGTTGACATTGTTCCAAATGCTGGTGCCTCCAACAAGCCACAATGAACAACTGAAACAATTGTTACTCTCAATCCCATTAGAGTCTCAATGTCAATCGTGTATGCTTACGAGAACAGCTGGGAACTTCATAGTTCCAGTTGCCTGAACATTGACATGTAAGAAATGACTCTCCTGTCAAGTTGTAGCATTCATTGCATGTAAGCTCAGTCGTAGTGTTACAAACAGTCTCATTGGTGGACATTTTTCCATTTTCAAGTGGACTCAGACGAGAACAACGCACCACTAAATCACACAATAGTGCAATTTAGCAAACTGAAATTGCCTCTACTTTCTAACTATTTGTGAACTTTTCTATATATCACTACAGATTAACTTTTCTATATATCACTACAGATTACAGACGAATGGGGACATAATTTTACTATAATCTTCTTTAAAGTATATTATACAAAGCACATCAGCATATAATGAAACGTGTATAAATCAGTCACCAAGCTTTCACTAACTCATAAATCTAAACGTCTTTGTCAAGTGGTTCAACTTCTACAACAGTACAGCCAAAAATTAAAAGCTTCAAATTGTGTGATTCTATATTACATTTTTTGATTCTATATTAATTTTATATCTCAGTCAATCACTTCGAATAGCCTTAGACATAACGCTTCACGTTCATATTTTACTAATGTCAAAAACCTAAAAAGTCTGTTAAATTGCCATGTGCTGACATCTGTAAATGTGCCTAAGTATTGTTTACCATAGTACAAAACGTAAACTTCCAAACAAATTCAGCAATCCAATTGGTTTCTCCTTGGAAAGAATGCAAATTTGTTGAAAGCAGTAACAAAGTGACAGTCTATCTTCATGATCGAACCAAAGAAACAAAACTACAATTACGCATCATGCAAACAAAACTATTCAATACAAGAAAACGTCTACACAAACCACTGGAAATACATATGAAGATGCCATGCTCTCTAATTATTTGATGTAGACTTCTCCTAGTTTATGACATACCTACTGAAATTCTGTAAACGAAGAGAAAAACATTAATGACAAATAATACCAACACATCAACCCAACAGTTGAGTAACTTACCGCACAACGGAAAAGCTGACATGGACACCATCAGACACTTCAAATTTAATGACCGTTTCTGTGGCTTCTGTTTTATTGATCTCCCTGCAGTAGAAACACATGAGACTGCAAACACACCATGTATTACTTACTGTAATTTCATTACCAGTTAAAATAGAACACATTGTTTAAAACATCAGTATAAACTTCAGTAGAGGCAGAACCATTCATCTCAATGACAGCACCATTTTGTTTTGTCTACAAACACAACATTAAAATGTTATGTTTGGCATAGTAACAACCTCATTATTGCAGTCGGACCAGAACTGTGATTGGTGATATGTCATCTGCAAAGTAGAGACGCTCCTCAGTACCTGCTTCAACCATAGTAACCCTACCCCATTGCATAGGATAACTGCATGACAACACCAATGAAATTACAAAGTGATGATACACATCAACAAAACTTGTTTACTATTCATGGTCAGAGTCAGACACATTCAAACTGGCACCAGTAACACGCAGCAAGTCACTACTACCTGCTATAAACCTTGGTCTATTTTCTAAAAAGTGGAAGACGTTAGTTTCTCGAGCATAGTAAACTTCATCTCCAACAGTATACCTTTAATGTCAATAACAGGTGCATTGGCATTAAGACCAACATAGGTCACAGTAAATCCAACTGTTGAAGCAGAAATACCATTCAAGTCTAGTGCCTCAATCAACACCAATCTATAAGACATACATACGTTGATTAGATCAAAAGGTATGTGTACACTAGGCACAGAAACAATGTCTAAATGTTTTCCTTCCTTACTATACCTTGGAATGTGATCTGCCTGCCCTTTGTTTTGGTATGACAAAGCCAGTAAGACGTGAGTCAAATTAAGCTGTTCACCTGATTTTCGAATAATATCTCTTCATACAAATAACTTATAAACATGCATGGCCAAACATGTCCAAAATATGTAACATACAATCTCACTCGTGAATTCAATGTGTCATTTCTCTCCGCTGAAGAAGTGAAAAGAGCATCCTTCTCCATAGCAGTAAGTCTACCTGCAGAAACTGCTCTGTCAAGAGATGACAAATAAGCAAGCTGAAACAGAAAGATAACAGACAAATCTACACAATTTTCACATAGATATCTATACTTTCTCTTCCTGAACATCAGCTGCCCATTCCAAAGTAAGTTTGATCCTCTCCCAATCCTGTTAATGCAATTTCACAGTACATTGTTTGATCACTACATAATATCTCAAAATCACATTACATCATTTCCATAATCACTTGCATCCAAGGTTTCATTATCAACAATAAATACAACCTCATCACCATAGAAGATGACAACGGATCTGTTCCTAGTTGCGTTATCAAACTTGTTCAAGTCAATGTCAAAATGTCTGCAACTAGTGGTAAGCCAGGGTATTGTATTACAAAAAAATCCACTTTCAATGACACACACAGATGAGCAGCCATCCCTATTTCCTTTATTTCCATCATCACATGCTTCTGCTGGTAGTTCCAACACACCATTGCCACACTGAGGACATAGTAGAGTCGCAGACGTAAACGTAGAAGACAGACTATCACAGAAACTTTTCTGACTCACTGCACCTGTTCCATTGCTTAACAAAGCTACAGTCAGTCCAGACTCGCTTCTGGATGAAGTACACAAATCGGTAACACTTTGTAGCTCTTGAATCACACCACCACCGTCAGTAGCAGAATCAATCAACTGCAATGCCTGTTGCACAGTTTCTGCTTTAGCTTCTTCACTTTCACCAGTAAAACAGAGTACAAACCCTCTTCTCAACATCTCATCTCTCAATGAAGCCAAATTGCTATTGTCTTGCCCACAATCAGACAGTAAAGACAACATCTGCTCCACATTCTGATCACGATAAAATGCTGATGATTCCATCACATCAGCTATGCTATAAGCATCATCTACAGTAAACAGAGTGTCGCATAAGGCTTCTTTAATACAACTCTGCTGAGTGGCAAACAGCTGCCTTTCAAATGCTTGACATTCCCAAAACAAGGGTTCGTCGGGCTGATACCCACCATACACAACGTCAAGTTCTTGTGCAGCAACTCTCACCAAACAATTCCATGTGCTACTTGCCCAATCTCTAGCTGGTCTGCTAGTACCCGGATTAGCAATAAACTTGCACAGTGGAAACATAAATTCTTCAATGTACGAAGTTCCACCACAAAAGAAACCCAAATTTGAAACTTTAACAAATGCATGGCAATCTTCCACAGCACATGAACCATCGACAGTAGCTGAAATGAGATCATCATCACTACAAAGTTCACTGTGGGATATGCTCTGAAGTTCTTACGTGTTTCACACAGAATTCCGTGATATCCAGCAGAACAGAAACACCTGTAGTCATCAACTTCATCAATACATGTTGCTCCATTCTGACACGGAGATGAGATACATTCATTCACCTCTGCAAAACACAAATAAAGCATTGACAAACCAAAGATTTCATAGCTACGTACCGGTATGTTTACCTATGCACTGTGGCTGAGAGCCAGACCACTGGCCACTCCGCAAGCATGAGATGTTGCTATTGCCGATCAATTTATATCCAGCAAAACAACTAAATGTAACAGTCGAATCACAGTGAGTTGATGTTCCATTTGTGATGCCATTCACATGATCAAACAATGATGGACACATAATAACTGTAACACATTATCAATCTACAAACAATTAACTATTACAGTCAAGCGTTTATTGAACGCACGATTGCATGTAGGAGGTGAGTCATTCCAAGACCCTGTCACTAGACACGTCACTGTTTGAGAGCCAATAAGTTCAAAACAATCTTTGCAATCAAACTTCTTCACAGATCCCAATGTTGTAGTGTTGCCAATAGTAGGCAAACCATTCTCCACAGGATCAAGATCACCACAATCAACAGCTGATAGCATAAACCATTAACTTTATATTCTCACAGACACTTGAGTATTTACCTCTGCATATTGCCTGCTCATCAGACCAACTACCATTTGTCAGGCAAACTCTTTCGGCTGGACCTACAAGCTCATAGCGACTTTTACAAACAAATTCTTCCACAACACCACAGCTTGTTTCATTCCTAATCTTTATGCCATTTTCTGGAATTGGCAAGCTTGGACAATGAATCACTAATACATAATGAGATGAATTTCAGATGGCAATGATTACGTGTTACTTAATGATAGCACTAACATTCACATGTGGGTTGGTCTGCGCTCCACTGGCCATTATCACGACAAGTAAGATTGCTATGTCCTTTCAACTCAAAGCAATGGTTACAGCCAAATAGAACTTGAGAAAAAACAACTGTCTCGTCGCCCAGCTTAAAGCCATCACTTGGAGATGATAGTTCTTCACAGTAAACCACTATAACAATGACAACTATATCCATGGTAACACGAAAAACTCCAACAATGCTACTAACAGTCACAAGTTGGCTGTTGTCCACTCCATGTTCTGTTTTCCAAGCATGTTCGAATACTGGAGCCACTCAGTCTATACCTTGTATCACATTTAAACTCAACACGTGCTGAGCAAATTGTTTCATTTCCCATTCTTTCTCCGTTCTGAGGTTCTTCTAGTGCAGAGCAATAAATTACTAAATAAACAACAAAAGTAAGGAGCTTCAAAACAACAGCTGTGTGCTAGTCTTTCTACTCACTATTACAATAAGGTTCTGTACCACTCCAAGTCTTATTAGCCTGGCATGTTCTTGTTGTTGGTCCTTCCAGTTCATAACACGGGTTACAGTCAAACCTTATTTCAAAGCCTAATGTAGTGTTTGTAGTTCCAATCTTCTTGCCATTTCTAATGTCATCAAGATTGCCACAATCCACAGCTGAAAGATACATGTTACAGAAAATTCAGTAGCGAGCATTGTATCAAACCTACCGTTACACTGTACACTAGGTGAGCTCCACAATCCATTTGCCTGACATTCAGATATTGAGGAACCAGAAATTTCATATCCCTCGTCACAAACAAACGTAAGAACATTAGGAAACACCGTTTTATTTCCTCTTATTCGACCATTCTGCAGTTCAGGAAATTTGCCACAATCTTTTGCTGTAATACAATAACGGTAGTTACATTCACATTATATACTCACAACAGAATGACAAACAACATACGATGGCATATGGTTTCATGTCCACTCCATATGCCATTGGCTTGGCATGTACGATTAGATGATCCATTCAAAAAATAACCCAAATCACAAGAGAAAATGACTGTGGAATCATAAATTCGAATTTCGCCATATCTTTTGCCATTAAAAGGGTTAGAAAGTTCTTCACATTCTACCACTACACAATAGATATAATCACAATTACTCGTGCCACAATTATTATGAAAGACGACAAGCCACTCACGTTTGCATGTAGGTTGAGAACCACTCCATGAACCGTTTTCCAAACACACTCTCTCCGAAATTCCTGATAACTCATATCCCACATTACACATAAATGATGTAATGGCAGGTCGGTGCACACCTCCTAGCACAGACACCACAGAAGGTTGAATTACACTACCATTATTTGGACTTGGAAGAGAGCCACAACTAGCAACTATACAACAAAACAATAAACCATAAGTGAGCATTTCACATTGTTTTTGTTGTTCTCACATAAAATTTCAAGTTTGGTGCAATTCAACTGTAAGCTTCTGCTATTCAACCATCTTCCTTCATCACATTGACTATGATTCAGACTCGTTACAAAAATAGGTCCACTGCTGACACCAAATTGCTTATTTTCAACTTGGACAACACTCAAACTATCTCTTTTCTGCTCCATGCAAGCAACTCCAGCAGCATCAGTTCCTCTAACACTGAAATAAGTGTAGTCTACACCAGACAAAGAAATGACACTGTTAGTTAACGGAGTCGGTGAGCTCCCGTGTGATGAAGTTCTACTGACAACTAATGATGTACAGCTAGTCTCGGTCCATTCAACAGCTGCGGCCCACCAGCCAAACTGAGTAATTTCCAACATCAATGTTTGTTTCATGACAACAGCTTTGCCTGAATTTTGCCATATTCCAGAACTCTCGTTGTAAAACCAGACAGAAAGCTGATCACTAAATTGATCAACCACAAATGGAACGTACAACCACACTGAGCTCAACAAATTGATGCTTAGTGAAGTAAGAGTAGTTCCAGCAGTCACATGAACTGCCACATAAGCATCCAGGTTCACCCGAGACGACTGATTCTTGTCAGTAACACCAATCAAGTGTGGTACACCATGCACAGAAGCTGTGAGGTTGACAGAAGTGATTGTAAAATTCAGCTGACTTCCAACATCTACATCCAAAGAACCAACGGGAACATAGAGTCTTATGAAACGGAAACCAAAATCAGGAAATGTGACATTGATGTCAGAACTAGACACGACACTAATAGATACAGTGTCTGCCTGCCGTTGTTGCATATAAATTGGTAAATTGTTCACTGTCAATTAAAAAAATTAGTACACACAACAAAATTCAGCAAATGTTAAGATCTGACCAGATAGATGATGAGTATAATATGAAGCACTACTGGGCAGATATCCATCCGCTTCTACACTAATAAGCAAGTATGTATTAGGTGGAACAACGATCAGCATAGTATTTTCTGTAGCACTGATGCGTTGATACAAAGTAACAGCCTCACTGTCTACAACTCGAATAGTCACCACCGCTGGCATGACAGGCATATAGCTCCATGCCTCTAACAACTCTATACTTAATTCGGAGACATCTAAAGATAAACACTTAATATAGATGTAATAAGAAGACCGCATATGTAAAGATACGTTGGCACAATGGTGCAATCCCACGCCATTGTCCTGATGTAACACAATCACGATATGCTGTCCCCAGCAACCCAAATCCATTTTCACAATCATACCAAACAGTAGATCCACAACGATAACTATCAGTTAGATGTAATATTGATCCATTATTGGGTGCTTCAAGAGCAGGACAATGAACATCTAAGAAGCAACAAAACAAATGTTGTAATCTAATTAAACATGTATGTACAACACTATCAGTACACTGTACATTAATTAAACTAACATGTGCAATTGGGTTCCTCTCCACTCCATGTTCTATTAGGCAAGCAAGACAGTTGGTTGTGTCCTTGAACCTCATGACATTCATTACAGCGAAATCCAACTACAGCACCACACACTGTGTCATTTGAGTCCTTTTTGCCATTAATAGGTATTTTAAGAGCTGGACATGATTTCACTGTAAAGCAAATCACACAGGGCACAATTAACTGTTATTCCCAACAATGACACAGGCAAACTAACGTGTGCAGTTAGGTTCTTTACTGCTCCATGTATTGTCAACAAGACAAGTTAGCACGCGGTGTCCCTCCAGCTCATAACACTCATCACAGCTAAATTCTACAGAACTGCCACATGATGTGTCACTTGAGTTTTTGCTTCCATTAGCAGGTGCCACAAGTGCAGGACAAAACTTCACTATAAAGGCACCTTGTTGCTACCACACTAAGATATTCAAGCCAACAGACTAACGAGAGCAATTTGGTGTTTCACTGCTCCATGTTTGATTCGGCAAACAAGACAACTGATTGTATCCGACCAAGTCATAACATTCACGACAACTAAACATTACAGTAGTACCACACGAGGTGTCGCTAGAGTCCTTTTGTCCATTAGATGGAGTAACAAGCTCAGTGCAAGATTTCACTATCAAAGCAATAACACACACCTTATAATACCACAAGTATAATACAAATTTTACTAAATCTATAAATCAAACTCAAACATGTTAATGTATTACTACAACAGCCATACCTTTGCAAGTTGGTGCTTCACCCGTCCAACTTTGATTTGGCAAACAAGAAAGCTCACGCTGTCCCTCCAATTCATAGCATTCATTGCAATGAAATCCTACAGCAGTACCACTAGCAGTGTTAGTTGTATTCTGCATAGTATTGTTTGGAGTTAGCAAAACTGGACAAAACACCTCTAAAAGCCAAGATTCCCAATAAACAATTCATCAGCAATTGCATAATATCTCAAGCAAACAATACACGTGTCATATGACTTAAAGGAGCACTTCACCAATTGACGCGCAGCAGTAGACGTTAATATACCTTAAGACCTTGGGCTGCGGACCAAACGCTTGCTGTGTTGTGCGGCGCATTGTTTTGGTCTTGCTTTCCAAGGCCAACTATGAGAGCACACAAGAGACGGGTCTAGATGCTTCAGGCGACTCTAACAGTGAAAGAGAACAAGTTACAGTTCATAAGCGACTCAGTCGTTCGTATGTTGTAGACTCCACATGATCGTCTTGAGCGACTTGCAATCGCTCGGTCTTTCGCACATTCCTCCGTGTTTCTTTCTACAAAGGGAGGCCATACTGCAGTTCAAAAGAGCTTGAGTGATGTGAAAAACACACGGAAACGTGTGTCACTGCACATAATCACGTGACACAAAGTGCCTTTATTCTACAGCCAAACCATCGCGTATGTGTGCTTTTCGCCGTCGATTGAAAGTGAGTCAGTGATGCAAAAGCACATTTTACTTTCGCCTACGCAAATATCAAAGGTTACACGAAGCGGTAAAACAAAACCTACACATAATGGACGTTATTTGAAGACAACGCCTCGTACAATTTTGTTTTTTTTGCGCTATCATAATGCTCAGCTATCAAGTTTGCTCTGAGATAGCACCAAACTTCCCAACTTGAAAAAAGACCAGAAGTGATTAGCTAATGTGCGCGAGTCAATCGGTGAAGTGCTCCTTTAAGCATGGACACACACACACACACACACACACAAACACACAAACAAACAAACAATCAAATGCATACAAGCACTCGTATGCACTTGCGTGTTTCAATCAAGTCTAATGCAACATGTACCTTCACAGACGTCAGGGTTACTGCTGCTGAAATTATAAAATGATGGCTTGCAACTATCACATCTCTGACCACCGGCATTCCCTTTGCAGTCACAGTATCCAGTCTCATTGCACAGAGTTGACAGGGAACCAACAGGATCACAATTACAAGCTACACAACAGATCCAAATAACATAGAGATCTCACCACAATCTATACGTATATTCACTTTATACCTTCACAACCAGCAGCGCTAAATCCAAAAAATGTGTAATTACAAGTAGTGCATTTTTGAGTAACAACATTGGGAGCACAAGCGCACTGGCCACCCAATTTCTCGCATAGTTGACTAGAACTTGTTTCCACATTACAACTACAGTCTACAACACAATAATCGTTAATTCACAACTACAACACCATACAGAACGTTTCTTCGCACTCAGTGCTCCATTGAAAAGAGCAGCATTGATGAGAATAGTGTGACTTCTGCAAGCCTTACTAAGAGAAGTTGAAGATGCTTGTGGTACAGATTCCCTCACATTGTAGCAAGTCAAAAGGAAAAATAATCGATCGCCAAAAGACAATGCCATAAACTCAGGTAGATCAGTGGATACTGGCATAAGTAGAACCTGGAACAAAGTATCATCAGCCACAACTATGCTATGTTTCATCCAAATCTTGTGTTTAGATAAACCAGACCGAGTCAACAAAAAATCCATCAGCGGAATTTCCAGCTCTAGCATCAAGGATGTAAGTGAAGTTAACAATAAGTTCAGAGCCAGCAATCTGCTGTCCGATTAACAGTCTAATGTGAGGATTAGCAAATCCAGGTGCAGATGGTAGACGACCATAATCGGTAATTACACTTGTCTCATCACCTGACCTCACTGCTGTCAACTGGACACTATCAAATGAACTTAATGCCTAAAAACCATGTAATAATCAACTTACCCTACCCTGACAATTAACTCAATATGAATAACTTATCACCTCGTAACGAACAATCAGCCTATATTGAATAGATCTCTGAGGCACAATTACTCGAAATGTAATGCGATTACCATCGCCACTCATTCTAACTCCACCAGTCCCAGTAAACTTGGTAAGATCACTGACTCGTCTCTCAACCATAGCTCCTCCCTGTAACAACAAGCACATCCAAATTAACTACTAACATAACAGACAATCGGTAACTTACGCTGAGACTAGCAAACTCTGCTTCATATATGACACCCTCAGAGTAAGGCAACCAATAGAAATCTTCAATGACGTCACAAATACGACCAATTAAACCAGATTTACAAGGACACTGTCCTGATACATTGTTGCACAACAGTGAAACTGCAGTGGATAATGAACAGCCACAAGGATGACATCCATTACCATCATCAGAAACCACCATAAAGAATCCATCCTATTGTATCAATAAGACGTACTTACAAAAAACAAAACTGACATAAAAAGTCATAAAAGTTTCACTCTACAAGCCATGCATTTCTCTATCCCTTATCATCATCTGTTGGCTTAAACAGAATTTCATGTAATGTCTGTTTGTCTAGCTTTGTTCTAAATCTCTGGCAGTTAACATTATTTCAATTAATCAACACCGAATCAACATAAATATATATTAGCAATAAGATAACAATCGCCCGTACTGTGCAAACAGATGCACAAGTCGGCACCTCAATGAATAAATTTGTAGCTGCCCCTTATTAGCATAATAAACTCTTATTGGTACATACTATGCACCAAAAATTATTAATTTTTACAACTACATAGAATGTGTATCTTGTGTACAATAGTCAGATTGCTATGATATGAATAAATTATACAACAATTGCTGCAAGTGTAAGTTAATCCATACAATGGCTACGCACACACCAGTAGCAGCATGAAGAATAATTAAAAGTTACTGTATTTCTTCGATTAAACGCCGCCCTCAATTAAATGCCACAGATGAGGGTATAGGTAAAAGATAAACGCCGTCCTCAAATAAATGTCGCCTTTCACTAAATTCCAATAGATCTAGAAGGACCTATTGCTCGAAGTTTGAAGTAAAAATCGTACAACTTCTTCAGAGGCATACGTCACGCAATCGTTTCTTTAGAATATCCGGATACTGTTTCAGCACATGACGTACTAAGTGTGATAGCATACCAGTACCCTATAGATGTTCTTCTCTTGAAAAGATGTCAGACCTACAGCGTGTACACTTACATACTCCTAGAGCACAAACAGAAAGCCTTTAACAAACACTGCCCTTGTTTAACGACACAGTTGGAACCCGAGCTAAAATAAATGCTGCAGTGTTTAAGCAAAAAAAATACGATATCGTCGGAAAGTTCACTGCCTTTAGATAAACTTGGCAACATGTTCAACTGTACCTATATAAGCAATTTTACCTCACATGCATCACACTTCAATCCAATTGCATTGTTCTTGCATGAACACTGACCCACATCATCACAAGACATATTGACAGATCCGATGGAATGGCAATCGCAAGCTACATTTGTAACTATCAATACACAGTTAGTATTCAACAAATTATATGATAACCTTCACAGCCTTCAGAATTGTTTAACTGCAAACTGAAGTACTTTGTCTTGCAAGTTGCACATTTTAAACCCTCTACATTTTCTTTACACACACACTGTCCTGTTGTAGCATTGCATTTCCCACTGGCTAACAGATTAGAGCCAGTAACATTGCACAAACAAGCTACAAAAATTCATATAAACATTTGTTAAATGACCCCATCATAAAGCAAGGTTACCTTCACAGACATCGGGATTCTCAATACTAAAGTTGAAAAAAGATGATTTGCACATATCACATTTCTGCCCTTCTGCATTGCCAGTGCAGTCACAATAACCAGTTTCATTGCATTGAATTGACTTTGACCCAATGACATCACAACTACAAGCTAATAAAAACGCAATTACTGTAATAATCCATTAGTTTATACAGCCCCAAACCAATACAAACAGACAAAGTTAAGTTAACCCCTTTTTATACCTTCACAGCCATCATTGTCAAATCCAAAGTACATGCGTTCACACATTGAACATGTCTGAGTGATGACATTAGGAACACACGAACACTGACCACCAAGTTTCTCACACGTTCTGCTATAATTCACTGTTCCCACTCCATTACAGTCACAATCTACAAATAGAAGAACAAACACACTGGTTTACAAAGTGCAAGCTATCTATAGTAATATAATAGCAACCACTAGACATACCCATACAAATACAAGTCAAGGAACAAAATCATTTATAAAATTAATAAAATCAATCTTTACATAACCACACCATAACAAAATTATTAATAGTTGCACCAAAATAGTTATCAGCAGAGTAAGGTAGTTGATAGAGAATAAAATAGTACCTGCATACAGGTTGCAGCAGTTATAATATATATAGTACATACAATGTATGAATCCACAAACACCTCAACACTGTAGACTTGCACAAAAAGCCCAGGCAAAGTGGCAAATGCCATAGTCACAAAATACAGCAGTTACATAACAAAACCTAAAACTGGCAGTTAACAAAATGCCAAATCTGACATTGCACAAAAAGGTACACAAATGCTATCAGCCTAAGTTGTCAGAGAAATTTCTACTTGAAACCTTAGGCAGTAGACCAACAAGCAGACAACACAACTACTACAACCTCAACCCATAACAAATCTTGTGCAATTAATTAAAAGAATACATGTGCATGCATAATCCAATTACCGAGTGATCCATTAAAGAGGGCAGCATTGACAAGAATTGTCTGTTTTCTACATTGCTCATCAATTGCAAAACTAAATGATGTTAACACGCTTCTCCTAACGTGGTAGCAAGTGTCCAGAAAAACAGTTTGGTCCATAGGCTCTAATGCTTGAAATTCTAGAAGGTCCTGCACTTCTGGCATCAACAAAACCTATGACAACAGAACAATCAACAGTCACATTCTGTCTGCACAAACTGCTCACTATAAAATTAACAAACCGAGTCAACAAAGACTGCTTCACTAGGAAAGTAATGAGTGTACGCAATGATGTTCACATCTAACTCAGATCTGGCAACCTGTATCTCCAGTGGTACAACCAACACATTCTCCTCTGGAACCAAATGATAGGAAAGTGATAACGCCGCACCTCGACCATCAACAAATTGATGAACAAAAATCTGTACGTCAGCCAAACCATAATAGGAAGCCTGAAGACATCCTAGAACTGTTAAAGTGACAACATCAATTGTCTGAACTGCTCACCTCATACCGAATTACAAGATCATATCGAATAGTTCTCTGTGGTACAGCTACCTTAAATGTGACTTCACTACCATTTATCAACCTTACTCCACCTATTCCAGTAAAGTTGCCGGGATCACTAGTTCGTTTCTCAACCACTGCTCCTGCCTACAATTTACAAAAATGTTATCTCAAAATCACTCATAGTAAACTGAACTATAGGTACTTAACGTACACCCAGACTAGCAAATTCTGCTTCATAAATGAGACCCTCCAAAAATGGCAACCAGTGAAAATCTTCAATGATGTCACAAGTACGTCCAGTTAGACCAGATTTACAATGACATTGGCCTGAAGACTTATCACACGTCAGTGAAAATGAAGACGACAGTGAACAACCACATGGACGACATTTGCCAGCATCAGAAGACATTATATACAATCCATCCTATTATAATTTACATGCGTCTTGATCAGAAGATACTAAATGTAAGAAGCTAATCATCACTTCTTACCTCACAAACAGAACACTTCAGACCAGTCACACCTTCCTTGCAAACACACTGACCGGTATCATCACATGCCCCCTTTGACAACGCTGTGGATCCATTGGAATTGCAATTGCAAGCTACACGAGTTACAAACAACTTGTACATGCAACTAATAACCCTCAATCCACACGCACACACCTTCACAGCCGGTAGGATTGGATGCTTGCAGATTGAAAAATGATGTCTTACAACTTGTACATTTCACACCCTCTACGTTCTCTTTACACATGCACTGTCCTGTTGCACCATTGCAACTCCCCTCAACTGATGGATCAGAGCCAGATTCATTGCACAAACAAGCTAAACAATGTATGTAAGCATCACTGACATTACTTCATGAACTTAATCCAAGCTACCTTGACAGACATCAGGGTTCTCCACATTAAACTTAAAATATGATGGTTTACATACATCACATCTTTGTCCAGCTGCATTGCCCTTGCAGTCACAGTATCCAGACTCATTGCATTGAACTGACTTGGATCCAATCACATCACACACGCAAGCTAATCATAAATAATTACGGTTGTTAGATAACAGTGCAATACCACATCACAACATAACAGAATTGATTTAAAACTAAGTCCTTCATACCTTCACAACCATCACTATCAAATCCAAAATATGTGTAATCGCACACTGAACATGTTCGAATGATGATATTAGGTGCACATAAACACTGTCCACCAATCTTTTGACAGTCTTTGCTATCATTTACTGTCCCTGTTACGTTACAGTCACAATCTACAATAAAAAACACACACAAACTGTTTACAAACTGTGAGCAGTATACAGTGACATAAGACCAACTACTACAAACATCTACAGTTCTGACAGATTCTGACATGTCTATACTGTAATAAATTTAATACCTGCAATAGAAACAAGTGTTATGGTTATTAGCAAAACATACTACAACAAACCTGCACGAGTTCGTACATTTTGAGAAAGAAATTAATCAACTACTAACTTACACAAAGTTGTTAGATGTAAAATCTTCTGGTGGGATTTTTATTCAAAGTACAGTAATGGTAAACAAATAACACACAGAATTTCACAGTCCCACTCAACAAAATTTATGCAATTACAGTCATTACATACTGCAATCCCCTTACCAAGCGTTCCATTAAAGAGAGCAGCATTGATGAGAATTGTCTGCTTTCTACATTGTTCGTCAATTTCATAGTTAAATGCCCTTGACACACTCATTCTCACGTTGTAGCAAGTATCAAGAAACACGCTCTGGTTATAAGCATCTAATGCTTGAAATTCCGGTAGGTCCTCTTCTTCTGGCATCAGCAAGACCTACGGCGACACAAAAACCACATCATCACGTTCCAGCCGCTAAAAACACTGCTGTTAAACTAACAAACCGAGTCAATAAATGTTGTTCCGCCAAGTAAGGAAGTGTTCGCAATGATGTTCACATGTAACTCAGATCCAGCAAGCTGAGATCCCAATGGTACAGCTAACAAATTGGCTTCCAACGTATAATACCCCGATGCCTCAGTTTCACTGTCCTCGGGTCCCAACTTATAATACTTTGATACCACACTTTGACCATCCTCAGATCGGTGAACAGAAATTTTTATATCATTCCACACATGGGAAGTCTAGAGACGTGCTACGATTGTTACAGTGACAACACCAAACTCTTGCACTACTCACCTCATAACGAACTAACAGATCATATCGAATAGTTCTCTGTGGTACAGCTACCTTAAATGTGACTTGACTATCATTCATCAACCTTACTCCACCTATTCCAGTAAAGTTGCTAGGATCACTAATTCGTTTCTCGACTGCTGCTCCTCTCTACAATTTGCACAACCAACCATATAATCATTCATAATTAACTAAAAATGTGCAATTAACTTACGCTAAAATTAGCAAATTCTGCTTCATAAATGAAACCCTCCAAGAATGGCAGCCAGTGAAAATCTTCGATGATGTCACAAGTACGTCCAGTCAGACCAGATTTACAAACACACTGGCCTGAAGACTTATCACATGTCAGTGAAACTGAAGATGACAGTGAACATCCACATGGATGACAACTGCCAGTATCATTAGAAGACATCAGAAAAGACCCATCCTAATTTAATATACACATGTCTTGATCATAAAACACTAATGCAAAAAGCTATTAATGGCCGGGTCAACAAATTTGATTATCATCCTTTTTAATTGGGAAATAAATTGATTTTATTTGTAATTTTTATGTAGTATGTACTACTAGCTGAGTAGCCCATTCTTTACCCGGGCTGATTAGACTATTGATTGTTAGTTAATATCCCATTGAAAAGACATAAAAATGTAACCAAGTGTCCCATTCTGAAAACATTTAGGTTGACAAATGCAATAAGAACTTGGAGAGAAACACAAGCGTTAGACTCGCTTCAATCAGGAAGAAATCTTTGGTTGCTGAGAAGGGTTGCAAAGGACAACGACATGAACAATCGATCTACACAGGACTGGTGTGGGCGTGCATTCGAATGAACTGGAAGATGTTAGTTAATATTCTGTTGAAAACAAATGAAAAATGTAACAGAGTGTCCCGTTCCCAAGAAATTAGCAGCAAGTATTCCATTCAGAGTTAGATATCCAAGCAGCAGAAACTTGGAAGTCATACTGTATGACCGGTTATTTCTGCAGTCTTAAATTACTGCAAATTAAATTTCTGCATTCCACAGAAATTTCAGGTACACGTGTACACAGATGCATTGTACATGTGTTGGAACAGTGAGTTCCTGAGACTCCGAGGATAAGCTTAAATATCTGCAAATTTTTTTGTGCGCTCTGTGATCTCTTTGCAGAATTTGCAGATATATCATGATCGCAGAAATAACCGGTTATATGGTATGAAGATATTTACTCACCCGGATAATCGGTTCCCATATACATGTATATGAGTAAGTCACGCCTTATCTAGGAGACATTTTGACAATGCCGTTTGACATCGTCAATTCGAAAACGTTGCTGCCTTTGTAGGAAACAGGTGTAGCAAACGTGGTAACTATTCAATCCGTGTGCACGAGCAAACAAAAGCAGTCATATTTTTTAAAGACACAGATCCAGTCAAAAATATCTTGGTCTTATTAATGTCAGAGGTAATACATGACATGCTCCGTACATACCATCTGAGGTCAGGAATAGGCAGTTTAAATTTGGTGAAGATCCACTGTGTCGTTTTAGAGAAATTCACACACGAGTGGAATAGGTTCAATCGGCAAGAAATCGCATCATCCCAAGTGAACACTGAAAAACGAAACCATCTTTGCTGTCGAGCTTGATCGAGCTGCCGTGCGTAAGTAAAATTTGGTGGCGCTGTGACTCACCACAATGGAGATACGAGGGTACATAGCGGGTGCATGCACACACACACACACATGCATGCATGCACGCATGCACACACACACACACACACACACACACACGCACACACGCATGCACGCATGCACACACACACACACACACACACACACACACACACACACACACACACACATTAGTGTGTGTGTGTGTGCATGTGAATTGTTAAAAACCTGTTGTGGACTTTACAACGAACGAAACTGTCTGACTTCATAATGCAGACCTCCAAGTATTGCCCAAGCAAACTTACAACCTCTCCAATAAGGTCTGTGGACTTACTCTTACCAGCTCCTTCTTAGTACTGCCCACTTGAATCGCCATGCAGAACGTCCGGAATTGATCCAGTAGGGACTCCCAAAATCGAACACACCACTGCTGTAGTCTGTTAAGATATCTACAACAGTGGCCTGCTCTGGAACGATACGCCCAAACAATGGCTTGAGGAACTGACACCTACATCAAATCTGAAGTATATGAGGCATGACTCGTTTGGCATGTGACCATGCTACTCCTTTGGCTACTGTGGCAGAATTTTGCTTTGAACATGCGAATAAAATTAAACTAAAAATTCATCAGACGGCCTCTGATTTTGAGACAAACGAGGATAATCAATGTATTTACTTGACCTGACCTAATGATTACTTCTTACCTCACAACCAGAACACTTCAGACCAGTTACACCTTCTTTGCAAACACACTGACCAGTAGCATCACATGCACCCTTTGACAATGCTGTGGATCCATTGGAATTGCAATAGCAAGCTACATAAGTTAGAACAAAACTTGTACACCCAACAAAGTCCAACTAATTCTCATTCCACGCGTACAAACCTTCACAGCCAGCAGGATTGGATAATTGCAGGTTGAAAAATGATGTCTTACAACTCGTACATTTTACACCCTCTACGTTTTCTTTACACATGCATTGTCCTGTTGTAGCATTGCAACTTCCCTCAGCCCATGGATCAGATCCAGATTCATTGCACAAACAAGCTAAACAACATGTGTAAACATCTCTGACATTACTTTATCATAAATTAAAGCCAAGCTACCTTGACAGACATCAGGGTTCTCCACATTAAAGTTAAAATATGATGGTTTACATGTATCACATCTTTGTCCTGCTGCATTGCCCTTGCAGTCACAGTACCCAGTCTCATTGCATTGAACCGACTTTGATCCAATCACATCACACACACAAGCTAACCATAAATAATTAAGGCTGTTAGACAACGTAATAGAATTAATGTAAAACATAAGTCCTTTGTACCTTCACAACGATCACCATCGAATCCAAAATATGTGTAATCACACACTGAACATGTTCGAGTGATAATATCAGATGCACATAAACACTGTCCACCAAGTGTTAAACATTCTTTGCTATCATTCACTGTTCCTGTTCCGTTACAGTCACAATCTAAAATAAAACACCACAAACTGAGTGACATAAGACAACTACTGTATGTAGCATCAGGGTTGCCACAAATTTTTCACCAACTATTAGTAGGCAAATACAAGTAACAGCGACACATCCACTTTCCAGTGTTGTTGGGACCACGCCCTTGTGTTTCTATTTTGGTGGCCAAAATCCTACAATGTTCGTCACCTAGTGTTCTTTCAAAACCGCCTTCAAAACAGTCTTAATTTTTCATGTGTTGTCTACTGCTCAGAAGTCATTTAATTATTTGAACTAACAATCGTAAGCTGTGCAATTCTTTGCGGACCTTGAACAAATGGTATGCTTCGGTACCAGTGATGAAAAAAGTATTGCATGTAGGCACTAGCTCATAAGCCACTGGTCAACAAAGGCAGCAAGAGAACCGTTTCATCGCTGTGAATGGCCACCAAATAAAAGAAGACTGATTTTGCCGAAGCAGACGGAGAAAAACTAGCTATAAGGAGTCACTATAAGTATACCAGCACCATAACCAGGAAGCTCTGCAAGCTGCACCAGGAAATGACCAAAATACGAAATGACCGTATGCAAATTGCACGTAATGCGAAATGACAGCAAGACCTCCTTACTCCAACACTGATAATCTGACACCCACACTGTCTGACAAAGGTACACGTGAAACCAATTTACATGGGTCACTGTGTATTTGTTACCAATAATCCAACAGTTGCGTCAGTCCAACAGAAATTAGCGACACAAACATGGTCAAAATAACAAGGTCTAACTGTAATGCAAATGATACAAATGCAAAATGGATGTAATGCAAACATCAAATGAATACCGAAACCAGTCACTGTGATGTTCGTGAGCCAGCTGGCACTTGTTCAAGAATATACCTATTCATAGGTCAAAAGAAAATTTCATAGCCAGTTTCTCCCTAAATATTCGTAGGCTACAAATCTATTCATAGGTGTGGAAACCCTGCATCACACATACAAGCTTAAATACTATAAAGGGTTGATATCGAAACCAGCTCATACAGAAGAACTAAACACAAATTCAACCTTACATACTAACGCTACCACGTTGGTGAAAAAACAGCTGTAAATTAGGACAGATTATAAAAATGCACATGCAGTACTTGTAACAACTTTAATGACTGCAATTGAAATCAGTGTTATTAAAAATATATCTAAAACAGACCTGCATGGGCTTGAACATTTCAAGAAAGAATTACTGAACTAATAACCACACCAGTTGTTAGATGCAAAATTTATGGTTAGACTAACATTTAAAGTACACAATGGTAAACAAACAACACATAAAAACATTAAACTATCAACTCAACCAACATACACAATTACAGTTATACTTAGAATAATGCACTTACCTAACGTTCCATTAAAGAGAGCAGCATTGATAAGGGTCGTCTGCTTTCTGCATTGATCGTCGATTGTATAATTAAATGCTGTTAACACACTCTTCCTCACGTCGTAGCAAGTATCAAGAAACACACTCTGGTTATGAGCATCCAATGCTTGAAATTCCGGCAGGTCCTCTTCTTCTGGCATCAGCAAGACCTACAGTCACACAACAACCACCTCATCACATTCCAGTTACTTAAACACTTTGCCATCAAACAAACAAACCGAGTCGATAAACGTTGTTCCGTCAGGTAAGGAAGTGTTGGCAACGATGTTCACATGTAACTCAGATCCAGCAAGCCGAATTCCCAATGGTATAACCAACAGATTGGGTTCCAACGTATAATACCCCGATGCCTCAGTTTCACCATCCTCCGGTCCCAACTTATAATACTCTGATACCACACTTTGACCATCCTCAGATCGATGAACAGAAATCCTTAGATCATTCCACACATGCGAAGTCTGGACACGTGCTACCATTGTTACAGTGACAACACAAAAAACTCTTGCACTACTCACCTCATAACGAACTAACAGATCATATCGAATTGTTCTCTGTGGTACAGCTACCTTAAATGTCACTTCACTACCATTCCTCAACCTTACTCCACCTATTCCAGTAAAGTTGCCGGGATCACTAGTTCGTTTCTCAACTGCTGCTCCACTCTGCAATTTACATCGCCAACCATACAATCATTCACAGTCAACTAACAATGTGCAATCAACTTACGCTAAGACTAGCAAATTCTGCTTCATAAATGAGACCCTCCAAAAACGGTAGCCAGTGAAAATCTTCAATGATGTCACAGATACGTCCAGTTAGACCAGATTTACAATGACATTGGCCTGAAGACTTATCACACGTCAGTGAAACCGAAGACGACAGCGAACAACCACATGGACGACAACTGCCAGCATCAGGAGACATCATATACAATCCATCCTATTATCATTTACACGCGTCTTGATCAGAAGATACTAAATGTAAGAAGCTAATCATCACTTCTTACCTCACAAACAGAACACTTCAGACCAGTCACACCCTCTTTGCAAACACACTGACCGGTATCATCACATGCCCCCTTTGACAACGCCGTGGATCCATCGGAATCGCAATTGCAAGCTACACGAGTTAGAAACAACTCGTACGTGCAACTAATAACACTCAATCCACACGCACACACCTTCACAGCCGGTAGGATTGGATGCTTGCAGATTGAAAAATGATGTCTTACAACTTGTACATTTCACACCCTCTACGTTCTCTTTGCACGTGCACTGTCCTGTTGTAGCATTGCAACTCTCCCCAGCGGATGGATCAGAGCCAGATTCATTGCACAAACAAGCTAGACCAATGCACGTCAACATCTCTGACTACAGTTTATCTTAAAGCCAAGCCAAGCTACCTTGGCAGGCATCAGGGTTCTCCACGTTAAAGTTGAAATGTGATGGTTTGCATACATCACATCTTTGTCCCGCTGCATTGCCCTTGCAGTCACAGTACCCACTCTCATTACATTGAACCGACTTTGATCCAATCGCATCACACACACAAGCTAATCATAAATAATTAAGGCTGTTAGATAGCACACAATACCGCATCACAACGTAATACAATTGATTTTTTAAACGCACGTCCTTCCTACCTTCGCAACCATCACCATCAAATCCAAAATATGTGTAATCACACGCTGAACACGTTCGAGTGATGATTTCAGATGCACATAAACACTGTCCACCAAGTGCTAAACATTCTTTGCTATCATTCACTGTTCCTGTTACGTTACAGTCACAATCTACAATAAAACACACAAACTGTTTTACAAACTGTGAGCGGTATACAGTGACATATACGACAACTACACTGTATGTAGCATAACACATACAAGCTCAAAAACTACAAAGCATCTATAAATTCTAACAGATTCTGACATGCCCATACTGTAACAAATTCAACAATTGCAGCAGAACGGGGTCATGATTATTAACAGATCATACTACAACAGACTTGCATGGGCAAAAGTATTCAACTAATTAATAACCACACAAAGTTGTTAGACGCAAAACTTTCTGGTGCGATTTGATTCAAAGTACAGCAATGGTAAACCAACAACACAAAATTTACACTCTTCGCTCAACAGCAATTACAATTATACGTAGAATAATGCCTTTACCGAGTGTGCCATTAAAGAGAGCAGCATTGATAAGGGTCGTCTGCTTTCTGCATTGATCGTCGATTGTATAATTAAATGCTGTTAACACACTCTTCCTCACGTCGTAGCAAGTATCAAGAAACACACTCTGGTTATGAGCATCCAATGCTTGAAATTCCGGCAGGTCCTCTTCTTCTGGCATCAGCAAGACCTACAGTCACACAACAACCACCTCATCACATTCCAGTTACTTAAACACTTTGCCATCAAACAAACAAACCGAGTCGATAAACGTTGTTCCGTCAGGTAAGGAAGTGTTGGCAACGATGTTCACATGTAACTCAGATCCAGCAAGCCGAATTCCCAATGGTATAACCAACAGATTGGGTTCCAACGTATAATACCCCGATGCCTCAGTTTCACCATCCTCCGGTCCCAACTTATAATACTCTGATACCACACTTTGACCATCCTCAGATCGATGAACAGAAATCCTTAGATCATTCCACACATGCGAAGTCTGGACACGTGCTACCATTGTTACAGTGACAACACAAAAAACTCTTGCACTACTCACCTCATAACGAACTAACAGATCATATCGAATTGTTCTCTGTGGTACAGCTACCTTAAATGTCACTTCACTACCATTCCTCAACCTTACTCCACCTATTCCAGTAAAGTTGCCGGGATCACTAGTTCGTTTCTCAACTGCTGCTCCACTCTGCAATTTACATCGCCAACCATACAATCATTCACAGTCAACTAACAATGTGCAATCAACTTACGCTAAGACTAGCAAATTCTGCTTCATAAATGAGACCCTCCAAAAACGGTAGCCAGTGAAAATCTTCAATGATGTCACAGATACGTCCAGTTAGACCAGATTTACAATGACATTGGCCTGAAGACTTATCACACGTCAGTGAAACCGAAGACGACAGCGAACAACCACATGGACGACAACTGCCAGCATCAGGAGACATCATATACAATCCATCCTATTATCATTTACACGCGTCTTGATCAGAAGATACTAAATGTAAGAAGCTAATCATCACTTCTTACCTCACAAACAGAACACTTCAGACCAGTCACACCCTCTTTGCAAACACACTGACCGGTATCATCACATGCCCCCTTTGACAACGCCGTGGATCCATCGGAATCGCAATTGCAAGCTACACGAGTTAGAAACAACTCGTACGTGCAACTAATAACACTCAATCCACACGCACACACCTTCACAGCCGGTAGGATTGGATGCTTGCAGATTGAAAAATGATGTCTTACAACTTGTACATTTCACACCCTCTACGTTCTCTTTGCACGTGCACTGTCCTGTTGTAGCATTGCAACTCTCCCCAGCGGATGGATCAGAGCCAGATTCATTGCACAAACAAGCTAGACCAATGCACGTCAACATCTCTGACTACAGTTTATCTTAAAGCCAAGCCAAGCTACCTTGGCAGGCATCAGGGTTCTCCACGTTAAAGTTGAAATGTGATGGTTTGCATACATCACATCTTTGTCCCGCTGCATTGCCCTTGCAGTCACAGTACCCACTCTCATTACATTGAACCGACTTTGATCCAATCGCATCACACACACAAGCTAATCATAAATAATTAAGGCTGTTAGATAGCACACAATACCGCATCACAACGTAATACAATTGATTTTTTAAACGCACGTCCTTCCTACCTTCGCAACCATCACCATCAAATCCAAAATATGTGTAATCACACGCTGAACACGTTCGAGTGATGATTTCAGATGCACATAAACACTGTCCACCAAGTGCTAAACATTCTTTGCTATCATTCACTGTTCCTGTTACGTTACAGTCACAATCTACAATAAAACACACAAACTGTTTTACAAACTGTGAGCGGTATACAGTGACATATACGACAACTACACTGTATGTAGCATAACACATACAAGCTCAAAAACTACAAAGCATCTATAAATTCTAACAGATTCTGACATGCCCATACTGTAACAAATTCAACAATTGCAGCAGAACGGGGTCATGATTATTAACAGATCATACTACAACAGACTTGCATGGGCAAAAGTATTCAACTAATTAATAACCACACAAAGTTGTTAGACGCAAAACTTTCTGGTGCGATTTGATTCAAAGTACAGCAATGGTAAACCAACAACACAAAATTTACACTCTTCGCTCAACAGCAATTACAATTATACGTAGAATAATGCCTTTACCGAGTGTGCCATTAAAGAGAGCAGCATTGATAAGGGTCGTCTGCTTTCTGCATTGATCGTCGATTGTATAATTAAATGCTGTTAACACACTCTTCCTCACGTCGTAGCAAGTATCAAGAAACACACTCTGGTTATGAGCATCCAATGCTTGAAATTCCGGCAGGTCCTCTTCTTCTGGCATCAGCAAGACCTACAGTCACACAACAACCACCTCATCACATTCCAGTTACTTAAACACTTTGCCATCAAACAAACAAACCGAGTCGATAAACGTTGTTCCGTCAGGTAAGGAAGTGTTGGCAACGATGTTCACATGTAACTCAGATCCAGCAAGCCGAATTCCCAATGGTATAACCAACAGATTGGGTTCCAACGTATAATACCCCGATGCCTCAGTTTCACCATCCTCCGGTCCCAACTTATAATACTCTGATACCACACTTTGACCATCCTCAGATCGATGAACAGAAATCCTTAGATCATTCCACACATGCGAAGTCTGGACACGTGCTACGATTGTTACAGTGACAACACAAAAAACTCTTGCACTACTCACCTCATAACGAACTAACAGATCATATCGAATTGTTCTCTGTGGTACAGCTACCTTAAATGTCACTTCACTACCATTCCTCAACCTTACTCCACCTATTCCAGTAAAGTTGCCGGGATCACTAGTTCGTTTCTCAACTGCTGCTCCACTCTGCAATTTACATCGCCAACCATACAATCATTCACAGTCAACTAACAATGTGCAATCAACTTACGCTAAGACTAGCAAATTCTGCTTCATAAATGAGACCCTCCAAAAACGGTAGCCAGTGAAAATCTTCAATGATGTCACAGATACGTCCAGTTAGACCAGATTTACAATGACATTGGCCTGAAGACTTATCACACGTCAGTGAAACCGAAGACGACAGCGAACAACCACATGGACGACAACTGCCAGCATCAGGAGACATCATATACAATCCATCCTATTATCATTTACACGCGTCTTGATCAGAAGATACTAAATGTAAGAAGCTAATCATCACTTCTTACCTCACAAACAGAACACTTCAGACCAGTCACACCCTCTTTGCAAACACACTGACCGGTATCATCACATGCCCCCTTTGACAACGCCGTGGATCCATCGGAATCGCAATTGCAAGCTACACGAGTTAGAAACAACTCGTACGTGCAACTAATAACACTCAATCCACACGCACACACCTTCACAGCCGGTAGGATTGGATGCTTGCAGATTGAAAAATGATGTCTTACAACTTGTACATTTCACACCCTCTACGTTCTCTTTGCACGTGCACTGTCCTGTTGTAGCATTGCAACTCTCCCCAGCGGATGGATCAGAGCCAGATTCATTGCACAAACAAGCTAGACCAATGCACGTCAACATCTCTGACTACAGTTTATCTTAAAGCCAAGCCAAGCTACCTTGGCAGGCATCAGGGTTCTCCACGTTAAAGTTGAAATGTGATGGTTTGCATACATCACATCTTTGTCCCGCTGCATTGCCCTTGCAGTCACAGTACCCACTCTCATTACATTGAACCGACTTTGATCCAATCGCATCACACACACAAGCTAATCATAAATAATTAAGGCTGTTAGATAGCACACAATACCGCATCACAACGTAATACAATTGATTTTTTAAACGCACGTCCTTCCTACCTTCGCAACCATCACCATCAAATCCAAAATATGTGTAATCACACGCTGAACACGTTCGAGTGATGATTTCAGATGCACATAAACACTGTCCACCAAGTGTTAAACATTCTTTGCTATCATTCACTGTTCCTGTTACGTTACAGTCACAATCTACAATAAAACACACAAACTGTTTTACAAACTGTGAGCGGTATACAGTGACATATACGACAACTACACTGTATGTAGCATAACACATACAAGCTCAAAAACTACAAAGCATCTATAAATTCTAACAGATTCTGACATGCCCATACTGTAACAAATTCAACAATTGCAGCAGAACGGGGTCATGATTATTAACAGATCATACTACAACAGACTTGCATGGGCAAAAGTATTCAACTAATTAATAACCACACAAAGTTGTTAGACGCAAAACTTTCTGGTGCGATTTGATTCAAAGTACAGCAATGGTAAACCAACAACACAAAATTTACACTCTTCGCTCAACAGCAATTACAATTATACGTAGAATAATGCCTTTACCGAGTGTGCCATTAAAGAGAGCAGCATTGATAAGGGTCGTCTGCTTTCTGCATTGATCGTCGATTGTATAATTAAATGCTGTTAACACACTCTTCCTCACGTCGTAGCAAGTATCAAGAAACACACTCTGGTTATGAGCATCCAATGCTTGAAATTCCGGCAGGTCCTCTTCTTCTGGCATCAGCAAGACCTACAGTCACACAACAACCACCTCATCACATTCCAGTTACTTAAACACTTTGCCATCAAACAAACAAACCGAGTCGATAAACGTTGTTCCGTCAGGTAAGGAAGTGTTGGCAACGATGTTCACATGTAACTCAGATCCAGCAAGCCGAATTCCCAATGGTATAACCAACAGATTGGGTTCCAACGTATAATACCCCGATGCCTCAGTTTCACCATCCTCCGGTCCCAACTTATAATACTCTGATACCACACTTTGACCATCCTCAGATCGATGAACAGAAATCCTTAGATCATTCCACACATGCGAAGTCTGGACACGTGCTACCATTGTTACAGTGACAACACAAAAAACTCTTGCACTACTCACCTCATAACGAACTAACAGATCATATCGAATTGTTCTCTGTGGTACAGCTACCTTAAATGTCACTTCACTACCATTCCTCAACCTTACTCCACCTATTCCAGTAAAGTTGCCGGGATCACTAGTTCGTTTCTCAACTGCTGCTCCACTCTGCAATTTACATCGCCAACCATACAATCATTCACAGTCAACTAACAATGTGCAATCAACTTACGCTAAGACTAGCAAATTCTGCTTCATAAATGAGACCCTCCAAAAACGGTAGCCAGTGAAAATCTTCAATGATGTCACAGATACGTCCAGTTAGACCAGATTTACAATGACATTGGCCTGAAGACTTATCACACGTCAGTGAAACCGAAGACGACAGCGAACAACCACATGGACGACAACTGCCAGCATCAGGAGACATCATATACAATCCATCCTATTATCATTTACACGCGTCTTGATCAGAAGATACTAAATGTAAGAAGCTAATCATCACTTCTTACCTCACAAACAGAACACTTCAGACCAGTCACACCCTCTTTGCAAACACACTGACCGGTATCATCACATGCCCCCTTTGACAACGCCGTGGATCCATCGGAATCGCAATTGCAAGCTACACGAGTTAGAAACAACTCGTACGTGCAACTAATAACACTCAATCCACACGCACACACCTTCACAGCCGGTAGGATTGGATGCTTGCAGATTGAAAAATGATGTCTTACAACTTGTACATTTCACACCCTCTACGTTCTCTTTGCACGTGCACTGTCCTGTTGTAGCATTGCAACTCTCCCCAGCGGATGGATCAGAGCCAGATTCATTGCACAAACAAGCTAGACCAATGCACGTCAACATCTCTGACTACAGTTTATCTTAAAGCCAAGCCAAGCTACCTTGGCAGGCATCAGGGTTCTCCACGTTAAAGTTGAAATGTGATGGTTTGCATACATCACATCTTTGTCCCGCTGCATTGCCCTTGCAGTCACAGTACCCACTCTCATTACATTGAACCGACTTTGATCCAATCGCATCACACACACAAGCTAATCATAAATAATTAAGGCTGTTAGATAGCACACAATACCGCATCACAACGTAATACAATTGATTTTTTAAACGCACGTCCTTCCTACCTTCGCAACCATCACCATCAAATCCAAAATATGTGTAATCACACGCTGAACACGTTCGAGTGATGATTTCAGATGCACATAAACACTGTCCACCAAGTGTTAAACATTCTTTGCTATCATTCACTGTTCCTGTTACGTTACAGTCACAATCTACAATAAAACACACAAACTGTTTTACAAACTGTGAGCGGTATACAGTGACATATACGACAACTACACTGTATGTAGCATAACACATACAAGCTCAAAAACTACAAAGCATCTATAAATTCTAACAGATTCTGACATGCCCATACTGTAACAAATTCAACAATTGCAGCAGAACGGGGTCATGATTATTAACAGATCATACTACAACAGACTTGCATGGGCAAAAGTATTCAACTAATTAATAACCACACAAAGTTGTTAGACGCAAAACTTTCTGGTGCGATTTGATTCAAAGTACAGCAATGGTAAACCAACAACACAAAATTTACACTCTTCGCTCAACAGCAATTACAATTATACGTAGAATAATGCCTTTACCGAGTGTGCCATTAAAGAGAGCAGCATTGATAAGGGTCGTCTGCTTTCTGCATTGATCGTCGATTGTATAATTAAATGCTGTTAACACACTCTTCCTCACGTCGTAGCAAGTATCAAGAAACACACTCTGGTTATGAGCATCCAATGCTTGAAATTCCGGCAGGTCCTCTTCTTCTGGCATCAGCAAGACCTACAGTCACACAACAACCACCTCATCACATTCCAGTTACTTAAACACTTTGCCATCAAACAAACAAACCGAGTCGATAAACGTTGTTCCGTCAGGTAAGGAAGTGTTGGCAACGATGTTCACATGTAACTCAGATCCAGCAAGCCGAATTCCCAATGGTATAACCAACAGATTGGGTTCCAACGTATAATACCCCGATGCCTCAGTTTCACCATCCTCCGGTCCCAACTTATAATACTCTGATACCACACTTTGACCATCCTCAGATCGATGAACAGAAATCCTTAGATCATTCCACACATGCGAAGTCTGGACACGTGCTACCATTGTTACAGTGACAACACAAAAAACTCTTGCACTACTCACCTCATAACGAACTAACAGATCATATCGAATTGTTCTCTGTGGTACAGCTACCTTAAATGTCACTTCACTACCATTCCTCAACCTTACTCCACCTATTCCAGTAAAGTTGCCGGGATCACTAGTTCGTTTCTCAACTGCTGCTCCACTCTGCAATTTACATCGCCAACCATACAATCATTCACAGTCAACTAACAATGTGCAATCAACTTACGCTAAGACTAGCAAATTCTGCTTCATAAATGACACCCTCCAAAAACGGTAGCCAGTGAAAATCTTCAATGATGTCACAGATACGTCCAGTTAGACCAGATTTACAATGACATTGGCCTGAAGACTTATCACACGTCAGTGAAACCGAAGACGACAGCGAACAACCACATGGACGACAACTGCCAGCATCAGGAGACATCATATACAATCCATCCTATTATCATTTACACGCGTCTTGATCAGAAGATACTAAATGTAAGAAGCTAATCATCACTTCTTACCTCACAAACAGAACACTTCAGACCAGTCACACCCTCTTTGCAAACACACTGACCGGTATCATCACATGCCCCCTTTGACAACGCCGTGGATCCATCGGAATCGCAATTGCAAGCTACACGAGTTAGAAACAACTCGTACGTGCAACTAATAACACTCAATCCACACGCACACACCTTCACAGCCGGTAGGATTGGATGCTTGCAGATTGAAAAATGATGTCTTACAACTTGTACATTTCACACCCTCTACGTTCTCTTTGCACGTGCACTGTCCTGTTGTAGCATTGCAACTCTCCCCAGCGGATGGATCAGAGCCAGATTCATTGCACAAACAAGCTAGACCAATGCACGTCAACATCTCTGACTACAGTTTATCTTAAAGCCAAGCCAAGCTACCTTGGCAGGCATCAGGGTTCTCCACGTTAAAGTTGAAATGTGATGGTTTGCATACATCACATCTTTGTCCCGCTGCATTGCCCTTGCAGTCACAGTACCCACTCTCATTACATTGAACCGACTTTGATCCAATCGCATCACACACACAAGCTAATCATAAATAATTAAGGCTGTTAGATAGCACACAATACCGCATCACAACGTAATACAATTGATTTTTTAAACGCACGTCCTTCCTACCTTCGCAACCATCACCATCAAATCCAAAATATGTGTAATCACACGCTGAACACGTTCGAGTGATGATTTCAGATGCACATAAACACTGTCCACCAAGTGCTAAACATTCTTTGCTATCATTCACTGTTCCTGTTACGTTACAGTCACAATCTACAATAAAACACACAAACTGTTTTACAAACTGTGAGCGGTATACAGTGACATATACGACAACTACACTGTATGTAGCATAACACATACAAGCTCAAAAACTACAAAGCATCTATAAATTCTAACAGATTCTGACATGCCCATACTGTAACAAATTCAACAATTGCAGCAGAACGGGGTCATGATTATTAACAGATCATACTACAACAGACTTGCATGGGCAAAAGTATTCAACTAATTAATAACCACACAAAGTTGTTAGACGCAAAACTTTCTGGTGCGATTTGATTCAAAGTACAGCAATGGTAAACCAACAACACAAAATTTACACTCTTCGCTCAACAGCAATTACAATTATACGTAGAATAATGCCTTTACCGAGTGTGCCATTAAAGAGAGCAGCATTGATAAGGGTCGTCTGCTTTCTGCATTGATCGTCGATTGTATAATTAAATGCTGTTAACACACTCTTCCTCACGTCGTAGCAAGTATCAAGAAACACACTCTGGTTATGAGCATCCAATGCTTGAAATTCCGGCAGGTCCTCTTCTTCTGGCATCAGCAAGACCTACAGTCACACAACAACCACCTCATCACATTCCAGTTACTTAAACACTTTGCCATCAAACAAACAAACCGAGTCGATAAACGTTGTTCCGTCAGGTAAGGAAGTGTTGGCAACGATGTTCACATGTAACTCAGATCCAGCAAGCCGAATTCCCAATGGTATAACCAACAGATTGGGTTCCAACGTATAATACCCCGATGCCTCAGTTTCACCATCCTCCGGTCCCAACTTATAATACTCTGATACCACACTTTGACCATCCTCAGATCGATGAACAGAAATCCTTAGATCATTCCACACATGCGAAGTCTGGACACGTGCTACCATTGTTACAGTGACAACACAAAAAACTCTTGCACTACTCACCTCATAACGAACTAACAGATCATATCGAATTGTTCTCTGTGGTACAGCTACCTTAAATGTCACTTCACTACCATTCCTCAACCTTACTCCACCTATTCCAGTAAAGTTGCCGGGATCACTAGTTCGTTTCTCAACTGCTGCTCCACTCTGCAATTTACATCGCCAACCATACAATCATTCACAGTCAACTAACAATGTGCAATCAACTTACGCTAAGACTAGCAAATTCTGCTTCATAAATGAGACCCTCCAAAAACGGTAGCCAGTGAAAATCTTCAATGATGTCACAGATACGTCCAGTTAGACCAGATTTACAATGACATTGGCCTGAAGACTTATCACACGTCAGTGAAACCGAAGACGACAGCGAACAACCACATGGACGACAACTGCCAGCATCAGGAGACATCATATACAATCCATCCTATTATCATTTACACGCGTCTTGATCAGAAGATACTAAATGTAAGAAGCTAATCATCACTTCTTACCTCACAAACAGAACACTTCAGACCAGTCACACCCTCTTTGCAAACACACTGACCGGTATCATCACATGCCCCCTTTGACAACGCCGTGGATCCATCGGAATCGCAATTGCAAGCTACACGAGTTAGAAACAACTCGTACGTGCAACTAATAACACTCAATCCACACGCACACACCTTCACAGCCGGTAGGATTGGATGCTTGCAGATTGAAAAATGATGTCTTACAACTTGTACATTTCACACCCTCTACGTTCTCTTTGCACGTGCACTGTCCTGTTGTAGCATTGCAACTCTCCCCAGCGGATGGATCAGAGCCAGATTCATTGCACAAACAAGCTAGACCAATGCACGTCAACATCTCTGACTACAGTTTATCTTAAAGCCAAGCCAAGCTACCTTGGCAGGCATCAGGGTTCTCCACGTTAAAGTTGAAATGTGATGGTTTGCATACATCACATCTTTGTCCCGCTGCATTGCCCTTGCAGTCACAGTACCCACTCTCATTACATTGAACCGACTTTGATCCAATCGCATCACACACACAAGCTAATCATAAATAATTAAGGCTGTTAGATAGCACACAATACCGCATCACAACGTAATACAATTGATTTTTTAAACGCACGTCCTTCCTACCTTCGCAACCATCACCATCAAATCCAAAATATGTGTAATCACACGCTGAACACGTTCGAGTGATGATTTCAGATGCACATAAACACTGTCCACCAAGTGCTAAACATTCTTTGCTATCATTCACTGTTCCTGTTACGTTACAGTCACAATCTACAATAAAACACACAAACTGTTTTACAAACTGTGAGCGGTATACAGTGACATATACGACAACTACACTGTATGTAGCATAACACATACAAGCTCAAAAACTACAAAGCATCTATAAATTCTAACAGATTCTGACATGCCCATACTGTAACAAATTCAACAATTGCAGCAGAACGGGGTCATGATTATTAACAGATCATACTACAACAGACTTGCATGGGCAAAAGTATTCAACTAATTAATAACCACACAAAGTTGTTAGACGCAAAACTTTCTGGTGCGATTTGATTCAAAGTACAGCAATGGTAAACCAACAACACAAAATTTACACTCTTCGCTCAACAGCAATTACAATTATACGTAGAATAATGCCTTTACCGAGTGTGCCATTAAAGAGAGCAGCATTGATAAGGGTCGTCTGCTTTCTGCATTGATCGTCGATTGTATAATTAAATGCTGTTAACACACTCTTCCTCACGTCGTAGCAAGTATCAAGAAACACACTCTGGTTATGAGCATCCAATGCTTGAAATTCCGGCAGGTCCTCTTCTTCTGGCATCAGCAAGACCTACAGTCACACAACAACCACCTCATCACATTCCAGTTACTTAAACACTTTGCCATCAAACAAACAAACCGAGTCAATAAACGTTGTTCCGTCAGGTAAGGAAGTGTTGGCAACGATGTTCACATGTAACTCAGATCCAGCAAGCCGAATTCCCAATGGTATAACCAACAGATTGGGTTCCAACGTATAATACCCCGATGCCTCAGTTTCACCATCCTCCGGTCCCAACTTATAATACTCTGATACCACACTTTGACCATCCTCAGATCGATGAACAGAAATCCTTAGATCATTCCACACATGCGAAGTCTGGACACGTGCTACGATTGTTACAGTGACAACACAAAAAACTCTTGCACTACTCACCTCATAACGAACTAACAGATCATATCGAATTGTTCTCTGTGGTACAGCTACCTTAAATGTCACTTCACTACCATTCCTCAACCTTACTCCACCTATTCCAGTAAAGTTGCCGGGATCACTAGTTCGTTTCTCAACTGCTGCTCCACTCTGCAATTTACATCGCCAACCATACAATCATTCACAGTCAACTAACAATGTGCAATCAACTTACGCTAAGACTAGCAAATTCTGCTTCATAAATGAGACCCTCCAAAAACGGTAGCCAGTGAAAATCTTCAATGATGTCACAGATACGTCCAGTTAGACCAGATTTACAATGACATTGGCCTGAAGACTTATCACACGTCAGTGAAACCGAAGACGACAGCGAACAACCACATGGACGACAACTGCCAGCATCAGGAGACATCATATACAATCCATCCTATTATCATTTACACGCGTCTTGATCAGAAGATACTAAATGTAAGAAGCTAATCATCACTTCTTACCTCACAAACAGAACACTTCAGACCAGTCACACCCTCTTTGCAAACACACTGACCGGTATCATCACATGCCCCCTTTGACAACGCCGTGGATCCATCGGAATCGCAATTGCAAGCTACACGAGTTAGAAACAACTCGTACGTGCAACTAATAACACTCAATCCACACGCACACACCTTCACAGCCGGTAGGATTGGATGCTTGCAGATTGAAAAATGATGTCTTACAACTTGTACATTTCACACCCTCTACGTTCTCTTTGCACGTGCACTGTCCTGTTGTAGCATTGCAACTCTCCCCAGCGGATGGATCAGAGCCAGATTCATTGCACAAACAAGCTAGACCAATGCACGTCAACATCTCTGACTACAGTTTATCTTAAAGCCAAGCCAAGCTACCTTGGCAGGCATCAGGGTTCTCCACGTTAAAGTTGAAATGTGATGGTTTGCATACATCACATCTTTGTCCCGCTGCATTGCCCTTGCAGTCACAGTACCCACTCTCATTACATTGAACCGACTTTGATCCAATCGCATCACACACACAAGCTAATCATAAATAATTAAGGCTGTTAGATAGCACACAATACCGCATCACAACGTAATACAATTGATTTTTTAAACGCACGTCCTTCCTACCTTCGCAACCATCACCATCAAATCCAAAATATGTGTAATCACACGCTGAACACGTTCGAGTGATGATTTCAGATGCACATAAACACTGTCCACCAAGTGCTAAACATTCTTTGCTATCATTCACTGTTCCTGTTACGTTACAGTCACAATCTACAATAAAACACACAAACTGTTTTACAAACTGTGAGCGGTATACAGTGACATATACGACAACTACACTGTATGTAGCATAACACATACAAGCTCAAAAACTACAAAGCATCTATAAATTCTAACAGATTCTGACATGCCCATACTGTAACAAATTCAACAATTGCAGCAGAACGGGGTCATGATTATTAACAGATCATACTACAACAGACTTGCATGGGCAAAAGTATTCAACTAATTAATAACCACACAAAGTTGTTAGACGCAAAACTTTCTGGTGCGATTTGATTCAAAGTACAGCAATGGTAAACCAACAACACAAAATTTACACTCTTCGCTCAACAGCAATTACAATTATACGTAGAATAATGCCTTTACCGAGTGTGCCATTAAAGAGAGCAGCATTGATAAGGGTCGTCTGCTTTCTGCATTGATCGTCGATTGTATAATTAAATGCTGTTAACACACTCTTCCTCACGTCGTAGCAAGTATCAAGAAACACACTCTGGTTATGAGCATCCAATGCTTGAAATTCCGGCAGGTCCTCTTCTTCTGGCATCAGCAAGACCTACAGTCACACAACAACCACCTCATCACATTCCAGTTACTTAAACACTTTGCCATCAAACAAACAAACCGAGTCGATAAACGTTGTTCCGTCAGGTAAGGAAGTGTTGGCAACGATGTTCACATGTAACTCAGATCCAGCAAGCCGAATTCCCAATGGTATAACCAACAGATTGGGTTCCAACGTATAATACCCCGATGCCTCAGTTTCACCATCCTCCGGTCCCAACTTATAATACTCTGATACCACACTTTGACCATCCTCAGATCGATGAACAGAAATCCTTAGATCATTCCACACATGCGAAGTCTGGACACGTGCTACCATTGTTACAGTGACAACACAAAAAACTCTTGCACTACTCACCTCATAACGAACTAACAGATCATATCGAATTGTTCTCTGTGGTACAGCTACCTTAAATGTCACTTCACTACCATTCCTCAACCTTACTCCACCTATTCCAGTAAAGTTGCCGGGATCACTAGTTCGTTTCTCAACTGCTGCTCCACTCTGCAATTTACATCGCCAACCATACAATCATTCACAGTCAACTAACAATGTGCAATCAACTTACGCTAAGACTAGCAAATTCTGCTTCATAAATGAGACCCTCCAAAAACGGTAGCCAGTGAAAATCTTCAATGATGTCACAGATACGTCCAGTTAGACCAGATTTACAATGACATTGGCCTGAAGACTTATCACACGTCAGTGAAACCGAAGACGACAGCGAACAACCACATGGACGACAACTGCCAGCATCAGGAGACATCATATACAATCCATCCTATTATCATTTACACGCGTCTTGATCAGAAGATACTAAATGTAAGAAGCTAATCATCACTTCTTACCTCACAAACAGAACACTTCAGACCAGTCACACCCTCTTTGCAAACACACTGACCGGTATCATCACATGCCCCCTTTGACAACGCCGTGGATCCATCGGAATCGCAATTGCAAGCTACACGAGTTAGAAACAACTCGTACGTGCAACTAATAACACTCAATCCACACGCACACACCTTCACAGCCGGTAGGATTGGATGCTTGCAGATTGAAAAATGATGTCTTACAACTTGTACATTTCACACCCTCTACGTTCTCTTTGCACGTGCACTGTCCTGTTGTAGCATTGCAACTCTCCCCAGCGGATGGATCAGAGCCAGATTCATTGCACAAACAAGCTAGACCAATGCACGTCAACATCTCTGACTACAGTTTATCTTAAAGCCAAGCCAAGCTACCTTGGCAGGCATCAGGGTTCTCCACGTTAAAGTTGAAATGTGATGGTTTGCATACATCACATCTTTGTCCCGCTGCATTGCCCTTGCAGTCACAGTACCCAGTCTCATTACATTGAACCGACTTTGATCCAATCGCATCACACACACAAGCTAATCATAAATAATTAAGGCTGTTAGATAGCACACAATACCGCATCACAACGTAATACAATTGATTTTTTAAACGCACGTCCTTCCTACCTTCGCAACCATCACCATCAAATCCAAAATATGTGTAATCACACGCTGAACACGTTCGAGTGATGATTTCAGATGCACATAAACACTGTCCACCAAGTGCTAAACATTCTTTGCTATCATTCACTGTTCCTGTTACGTTACAGTCACAATCTACAATAAAACACACAAACTGTTTTACAAACTGTGAGCGGTATACAGTGACATATACGACAACTACACTGTATGTAGCATAACACATACAAGCTCAAAAACTACAAAGCATCTATAAATTCTAACAGATTCTGACATGCCCATACTGTAACAAATTCAACAATTGCAGCAGAACGGGGTCATGATTATTAACAGATCATACTACAACAGACTTGCATGGGCAAAAGTATTCAACTAATTAATAACCACACAAAGTTGTTAGACGCAAAACTTTCTGGTGCGATTTGATTCAAAGTACAGCAATGGTAAACCAACAACACAAAATTTACACTCTTCGCTCAACAGCAATTACAATTATACGTAGAATAATGCCTTTACCGAGTGTGCCATTAAAGAGAGCAGCATTGATAAGGGTCGTCTGCTTTCTGCATTGATCGTCGATTGTATAATTAAATGCTGTTAACACACTCTTCCTCACGTCGTAGCAAGTATCAAGAAACACACTCTGGTTATGAGCATCCAATGCTTGAAATTCCGGCAGGTCCTCTTCTTCTGGCATCAGCAAGACCTACAGTCACACAACAACCACCTCATCACATTCCAGTTACTTAAACACTTTGCCATCAAACAAACAAACCGAGTCGATAAACGTTGTTCCGTCAGGTAAGGAAGTGTTGGCAACGATGTTCACATGTAACTCAGATCCAGCAAGCCGAATTCCCAATGGTATAACCAACAGATTGGGTTCCAACGTATAATACCCCGATGCCTCAGTTTCACCATCCTCCGGTCCCAACTTATAATACTCTGATACCACACTTTGACCATCCTCAGATCGATGAACAGAAATCCTTAGATCATTCCACACATGCGAAGTCTGGACACGTGCTACCATTGTTACAGTGACAACACAAAAAACTCTTGCACTACTCACCTCATAACGAACTAACAGATCATATCGAATTGTTCTCTGTGGTACAGCTACCTTAAATGTCACTTCACTACCATTCCTCAACCTTACTCCACCTATTCCAGTAAAGTTGCCGGGATCACTAGTTCGTTTCTCAACTGCTGCTCCACTCTGCAATTTACATCGCCAACCATACAATCATTCACAGTCAACTAACAATGTGCAATCAACTTACGCTAAGACTAGCAAATTCTGCTTCATAAATGAGACCCTCCAAAAACGGTAGCCAGTGAAAATCTTCAATGATGTCACAGATACGTCCAGTTAGACCAGATTTACAATGACATTGGCCTGAAGACTTATCACACGTCAGTGAAACCGAAGACGACAGCGAACAACCACATGGACGACAACTGCCAGCATCAGGAGACATCATATACAATCCATCCTATTATCATTTACACGCGTCTTGATCAGAAGATACTAAATGTAAGAAGCTAATCATCACTTCTTACCTCACAAACAGAACACTTCAGACCAGTCACACCCTCTTTGCAAACACACTGACCGGTATCATCACATGCCCCCTTTGACAACGCCGTGGATCCATCGGAATCGCAATTGCAAGCTACACGAGTTAGAAACAACTCGTACGTGCAACTAATAACACTCAATCCACACGCACACACCTTCACAGCCGGTAGGATTGGATGCTTGCAGATTGAAAAATGATGTCTTACAACTTGTACATTTCACACCCTCTACGTTCTCTTTGCACGTGCACTGTCCTGTTGTAGCATTGCAACTCTCCCCAGCGGATGGATCAGAGCCAGATTCATTGCACAAACAAGCTAGACCAATGCACGTCAACATCTCTGACTACAGTTTATCTTAAAGCCAAGCCAAGCTACCTTGGCAGGCATCAGGGTTCTCCACGTTAAAGTTGAAATGTGATGGTTTGCATACATCACATCTTTGTCCCGCTGCATTGCCCTTGCAGTCACAGTACCCACTCTCATTACATTGAACCGACTTTGATCCAATCGCATCACACACACAAGCTAATCATAAATAATTAAGGCTGTTAGATAGCACACAATACCGCATCACAACGTAATACAATTGATTTTTTAAACGCACGTCCTTCCTACCTTCGCAACCATCACCATCAAATCCAAAATATGTGTAATCACACGCTGAACACGTTCGAGTGATGATTTCAGATGCACATAAACACTGTCCACCAAGTGCTAAACATTCTTTGCTATCATTCACTGTTCCTGTTACGTTACAGTCACAATCTACAATAAAACACACAAACTGTTTTACAAACTGTGAGCGGTATACAGTGACATATACGACAACTACACTGTATGTAGCATAACACATACAAGCTCAAAAACTACAAAGCATCTATAAATTCTAACAGATTCTGACATGCCCATACTGTAACAAATTCAACAATTGCAGCAGAACGGGGTCATGATTATTAACAGATCATACTACAACAGACTTGCATGGGCAAAAGTATTCAACTAATTAATAACCACACAAAGTTGTTAGACGCAAAACTCTCTGGTGCGATTTGATTCAAAGTACAGCAATGGTAAACCAACAACACAAAATTTACACTCTTCGCTCAACAGCAATTACAATTATACGTAGAATAATGCCTTTACCGAGTGTGCCATTAAAGAGAGCAGCATTGATAAGGGTCGTCTGCTTTCTGCATTGATCGTCGATTGTATAATTAAATGCTGTTAACACACTCTTCCTCACGTCGTAGCAAGTATCAAGAAACACACTCTGGTTATGAGCATCCAATGCTTGAAATTCCGGCAGGTCCTCTTCTTCTGGCATCAGCAAGACCTACAGTCACACAACAACCACCTCATCACATTCCAGTTACTTAAACACTTTGCCATCAAACAAACAAACCGAGTCGATAAACGTTGTTCCGTCAGGTAAGGAAGTGTTGGCAACGATGTTCACATGTAACTCAGATCCAGCAAGCCGAATTCCCAATGGTATAACCAACAGATTGGGTTCCAACGTATAATACCCCGATGCCTCAGTTTCACCATCCTCCGGTCCCAACTTATAATACTCTGATACCACACTTTGACCATCCTCAGATCGATGAACAGAAATCCTTAGATCATTCCACACATGCGAAGTCTGGACACGTGCTACGATTGTTACAGTGACAACACAAAAAACTCTTGCACTACTCACCTCATAACGAACTAACAGATCATATCGAATTGTTCTCTGTGGTACAGCTACCTTAAATGTCACTTCACTACCATTCCTCAACCTTACTCCACCTATTCCAGTAAAGTTGCCGGGATCACTAGTTCGTTTCTCAACTGCTGCTCCACTCTGCAATTTACATCGCCAACCATACAATCATTCACAGTCAACTAACAATGTGCAATCAACTTACGCTAAGACTAGCAAATTCTGCTTCATAAATGAGACCCTCCAAAAACGGTAGCCAGTGAAAATCTTCAATGATGTCACAGATACGTCCAGTTAGACCAGATTTACAATGACATTGGCCTGAAGACTTATCACACGTCAGTGAAACCGAAGACGACAGCGAACAACCACATGGACGACAACTGCCAGCATCAGGAGACATCATATACAATCCATCCTATTATCATTTACACGCGTCTTGATCAGAAGATACTAAATGTAAGAAGCTAATCATCACTTCTTACCTCACAAACAGAACACTTCAGACCAGTCACACCCTCTTTGCAAACACACTGACCGGTATCATCACATGCCCCCTTTGACAACGCCGTGGATCCATCGGAATCGCAATTGCAAGCTACACGAGTTAGAAACAACTCGTACGTGCAACTAATAACACTCAATCCACACGCACACACCTTCACAGCCGGTAGGATTGGATGCTTGCAGATTGAAAAATGATGTCTTACAACTTGTACATTTCACACCCTCTACGTTCTCTTTGCACGTGCACTGTCCTGTTGTAGCATTGCAACTCTCCCCAGCGGATGGATCAGAGCCAGATTCATTGCACAAACAAGCTAGACCAATGCACGTCAACATCTCTGACTACAGTTTATCTTAAAGCCAAGCCAAGCTACCTTGGCAGGCATCAGGGTTCTCCACGTTAAAGTTGAAATGTGATGGTTTGCATACATCACATCTTTGTCCCGCTGCATTGCCCTTGCAGTCACAGTACCCACTCTCATTACATTGAACCGACTTTGATCCAATCGCATCACACACACAAGCTAATCATAAATAATTAAGGCTGTTAGATAGCACACAATACCGCATCACAACGTAATACAATTGATTTTTTAAACGCACGTCCTTCCTACCTTCGCAACCATCACCATCAAATCCAAAATATGTGTAATCACACGCTGAACACGTTCGAGTGATGATTTCAGATGCACATAAACACTGTCCACCAAGTGCTAAACATTCTTTGCTATCATTCACTGTTCCTGTTACGTTACAGTCACAATCTACAATAAAACACACAAACTGTTTTACAAACTGTGAGCGGTATACAGTGACATATACGACAACTACACTGTATGTAGCATAACACATACAAGCTCAAAAACTACAAAGCATCTATAAATTCTAACAGATTCTGACATGCCCATACTGTAACAAATTCAACAATTGCAGCAGAACGGGGTCATGATTATTAACAGATCATACTACAACAGACTTGCATGGGCAAAAGTATTCAACTAATTAATAACCACACAAAGTTGTTAGACGCAAAACTCTCTGGTGCGATTTGATTCAAAGTACAGCAATGGTAAACCAACAACACAAAATTTACACTCTTCGCTCAACAGCAATTACAATTATACGTAGAATAATGCCTTTACCGAGTGTGCCATTAAAGAGAGCAGCATTGATAAGGGTCGTCTGCTTTCTGCATTGATCGTCGATTGTATAATTAAATGCTGTTAACACACTCTTCCTCACGTCGTAGCAAGTATCAAGAAACACACTCTGGTTATGAGCATCCAATGCTTGAAATTCCGGCAGGTCCTCTTCTTCTGGCATCAGCAAGACCTACAGTCACACAACAACCACCTCATCACATTCCAGTTACTTAAACACTTTGCCATCAAACAAACAAACCGAGTCGATAAACGTTGTTCCGTCAGGTAAGGAAGTGTTGGCAACGATGTTCACATGTAACTCAGATCCAGCAAGCCGAATTCCCAATGGTATAACCAACAGATTGGGTTCCAACGTATAATACCCCGATGCCTCAGTTTCACCATCCTCCGGTCCCAACTTATAATACTCTGATACCACACTTTGACCATCCTCAGATCGATGAACAGAAATCCTTAGATCATTCCACACATGCGAAGTCTGGACACGTGCTACGATTGTTACAGTGACAACACAAAAAACTCTTGCACTACTCACCTCATAACGAACTAACAGATCATATCGAATTGTTCTCTGTGGTACAGCTACCTTAAATGTCACTTCACTACCATTCCTCAACCTTACTCCACCTATTCCAGTAAAGTTGCCGGGATCACTAGTTCGTTTCTCAACTGCTGCTCCACTCTGCAATTTACATCGCCAACCATACAATCATTCACAGTCAACTAACAATGTGCAATCAACTTACGCTAAGACTAGCAAATTCTGCTTCATAAATGAGACCCTCCAAAAACGGTAGCCAGTGAAAATCTTCAATGATGTCACAGATACGTCCAGTTAGACCAGATTTACAATGACATTGGCCTGAAGACTTATCACACGTCAGTGAAACCGAAGACGACAGCGAACAACCACATGGACGACAACTGCCAGCATCAGGAGACATCATATACAATCCATCCTATTATCATTTACACGCGTCTTGATCAGAAGATACTAAATGTAAGAAGCTAATCATCACTTCTTACCTCACAAACAGAACACTTCAGACCAGTCACACCCTCTTTGCAAACACACTGACCGGTATCATCACATGCCCCCTTTGACAACGCCGTGGATCCATCGGAATCGCAATTGCAAGCTACACGAGTTAGAAACAACTCGTACGTGCAACTAATAACACTCAATCCACACGCACACACCTTCACAGCCGGTAGGATTGGATGCTTGCAGATTGAAAAATGATGTCTTACAACTTGTACATTTCACACCCTCTACGTTCTCTTTGCACGTGCACTGTCCTGTTGTAGCATTGCAACTCTCCCCAGCGGATGGATCAGAGCCAGATTCATTGCACAAACAAGCTAGACCAATGCACGTCAACATCTCTGACTACAGTTTATCTTAAAGCCAAGCCAAGCTACCTTGGCAGGCATCAGGGTTCTCCACGTTAAAGTTGAAATGTGATGGTTTGCATACATCACATCTTTGTCCCGCTGCATTGCCCTTGCAGTCACAGTACCCAGTCTCATTACATTGAACCGACTTTGATCCAATCGCATCACACACACAAGCTAATCATAAATAATTAAGGCTGTTAGATAGCACACAATACCGCATCACAACGTAATACAATTGATTTTTTAAACGCACGTCCTTCCTACCTTCGCAACCATCACCATCAAATCCAAAATATGTGTAATCACACGCTGAACACGTTCGAGTGATGATTTCAGATGCACATAAACACTGTCCACCAAGTGCTAAACATTCTTTGCTATCATTCACTGTTCCTGTTACGTTACAGTCACAATCTACAATAAAACACACAAACTGTTTTACAAACTGTGAGCGGTATACAGTGACATATACGACAACTACACTGTATGTAGCATAACACATACAAGCTCAAAAACTACAAAGCATCTATAAATTCTAACAGATTCTGACATGCCCATACTGTAACAAATTCAACAATTGCAGCAGAACGGGGTCATGATTATTAACAGATCATACTACAACAGACTTGCATGGGCAAAAGTATTCAACTAATTAATAACCACACAAAGTTGTTAGACGCAAAACTTTCTGGTGCGATTTGATTCAAAGTACAGCAATGGTAAACCAACAACACAAAATTTACACTCTTCGCTCAACAGCAATTACAATTATACGTAGAATAATGCCTTTACCGAGTGTGCCATTAAAGAGAGCAGCATTGATAAGGGTCGTCTGCTTTCTGCATTGATCGTCGATTGTATAATTAAATGCTGTTAACACACTCTTCCTCACGTCGTAGCAAGTATCAAGAAACACACTCTGGTTATGAGCATCCAATGCTTGAAATTCCGGCAGGTCCTCTTCTTCTGGCATCAGCAAGACCTACAGTCACACAACAACCACCTCATCACATTCCAGTTACTTAAACACTTTGCCATCAAACAAACAAACCGAGTCGATAAACGTTGTTCCGTCAGGTAAGGAAGTGTTGGCAACGATGTTCACATGTAACTCAGATCCAGCAAGCCGAATTCCCAATGGTATAACCAACAGATTGGGTTCCAACGTATAATACCCCGATGCCTCAGTTTCACCATCCTCCGGTCCCAACTTATAATACTCTGATACCACACTTTGACCATCCTCAGATCGATGAACAGAAATCCTTAGATCATTCCACACATGCGAAGTCTGAACACGTGCTACCATTGTTACAGTGACAACACAAAAAACTCTTGCACTACTCACCTCATAACGAACTAACAGATCATATCGAATTGTTCTCTGTGGTACAGCTACCTTAAATGTCACTTCACTACCATTCCTCAACCTTACTCCACCTATTCCAGTAAAGTTGCCGGGATCACTAGTTCGTTTCTCAACTGCTGCTCCACTCTGCAATTTACATCGCCAACCATACAATCATTCACAGTCAACTAACAATGTGCAATCAACTTACGCTAAGACTAGCAAATTCTGCTTCATAAATGAGACCCTCCAAAAACGGTAGCCAGTGAAAATCTTCAATGATGTCACAGATACGTCCAGTTAGACCAGATTTACAATGACATTGGCCTGAAGACTTATCACACGTCAGTGAAACCGAAGACGACAGCGAACAACCACATGGACGACAACTGCCAGCATCAGGAGACATCATATACAATCCATCCTATTATCATTTACACGCGTCTTGATCAGAAGATACTAAATGTAAGAAGCTAATCATCACTTCTTACCTCACAAACAGAACACTTCAGACCAGTCACACCCTCTTTGCAAACACACTGACCGGTATCATCACATGCCCCCTTTGACAACGCCGTGGATCCATCGGAATCGCAATTGCAAGCTACACGAGTTAGAAACAACTCGTACGTGCAACTAATAACACTCAATCCACACGCACACACCTTCACAGCCGGTAGGATTGGATGCTTGCAGATTGAAAAATGATGTCTTACAACTTGTACATTTCACACCCTCTACGTTCTCTTTGCACGTGCACTGTCCTGTTGTAGCATTGCAACTCTCCCCAGCGGATGGATCAGAGCCAGATTCATTGCACAAACAAGCTAGACCAATGCACGTCAACATCTCTGACTACAGTTTATCTTAAAGCCAAGCCAAGCTACCTTGGCAGGCATCAGGGTTCTCCACGTTAAAGTTGAAATGTGATGGTTTGCATACATCACATCTTTGTCCCGCTGCATTGCCCTTGCAGTCACAGTACCCAGTCTCATTACATTGAACCGACTTTGATCCAATCGCATCACACACACAAGCTAATCATAAATAATTAAGGCTGTTAGATAGCACACAATACCGCATCACAACGTAATACAATTGATTTTTTAAACGCACGTCCTTCCTACCTTCGCAACCATCACCATCAAATCCAAAATATGTGTAATCACACGCTGAACACGTTCGAGTGATGATTTCAGATGCACATAAACACTGTCCACCAAGTGCTAAACATTCTTTGCTATCATTCACTGTTCCTGTTACGTTACAGTCACAATCTACAATAAAACACACAAACTGTTTTACAAACTGTGAGCGGTATACAGTGACATATACGACAACTACACTGTATGTAGCATAACACATACAAGCTCAAAAACTACAAAGCATCTATAAATTCTAACAGATTCTGACATGCCCATACTGTAACAAATTCAACAATTGCAGCAGAACGGGGTCATGATTATTAACAGATCATACTACAACAGACTTGCATGGGCAAAAGTATTCAACTAATTAATAACCACACAAAGTTGTTAGACGCAAAACTCTCTGGTGCGATTTGATTCAAAGTACAGCAATGGTAAACCAACAACACAAAATTTACACTCTTCGCTCAACAGCAATTACAATTATACGTAGAATAATGCCTTTACCGAGTGTGCCATTAAAGAGAGCAGCATTGATAAGGGTCGTCTGCTTTCTGCATTGATCGTCGATTGTATAATTAAATGCTGTTAACACACTCTTCCTCACGTCGTAGCAAGTATCAAGAAACACACTCTGGTTATGAGCATCCAATGCTTGAAATTCCGGCAGGTCCTCTTCTTCTGGCATCAGCAAGACCTACAGTCACACAACAACCACCTCATCACATTCCAGTTACTTAAACACTTTGCCATCAAACAAACAAACCGAGTCGATAAACGTTGTTCCGTCAGGTAAGGAAGTGTTGGCAACGATGTTCACATGTAACTCAGATCCAGCAAGCCGAATTCCCAATGGTATAACCAACAGATTGGGTTCCAACGTATAATACCCCGATGCCTCAGTTTCACCATCCTCCGGTCCCAACTTATAATACTCTGATACCACACTTTGACCATCCTCAGATCGATGAACAGAAATCCTTAGATCATTCCACACATGCGAAGTCTGGACACGTGCTACCATTGTTACAGTGACAACACAAAAAACTCTTGCACTACTCACCTCATAACGAACTAACAGATCATATCGAATTGTTCTCTGTGGTACAGCTACCTTAAATGTCACTTCACTACCATTCCTCAACCTTACTCCACCTATTCCAGTAAAGTTGCCGGGATCACTAGTTCGTTTCTCAACTGCTGCTCCACTCTGCAATTTACATCGCCAACCATACAATCATTCACAGTCAACTAACAATGTGCAATCAACTTACGCTAAGACTAGCAAATTCTGCTTCATAAATGAGACCCTCCAAAAACGGTAGCCAGTGAAAATCTTCAATGATGTCACAGATACGTCCAGTTAGACCAGATTTACAATGACATTGGCCTGAAGACTTATCACACGTCAGTGAAACCGAAGACGACAGCGAACAACCACATGGACGACAACTGCCAGCATCAGGAGACATCATATACAATCCATCCTATTATCATTTACACGCGTCTTGATCAGAAGATACTAAATGTAAGAAGCTAATCATCACTTCTTACCTCACAAACAGAACACTTCAGACCAGTCACACCCTCTTTGCAAACACACTGACCGGTATCATCACATGCCCCCTTTGACAACGCCGTGGATCCATCGGAATCGCAATTGCAAGCTACACGAGTTAGAAACAACTCGTACGTGCAACTAATAACACTCAATCCACACGCACACACCTTCACAGCCGGTAGGATTGGATGCTTGCAGATTGAAAAATGATGTCTTACAACTTGTACATTTCACACCCTCTACGTTCTCTTTGCACGTGCACTGTCCTGTTGTAGCATTGCAACTCTCCCCAGCGGATGGATCAGAGCCAGATTCATTGCACAAACAAGCTAGACCAATGCACGTCAACATCTCTGACTACAGTTTATCTTAAAGCCAAGCCAAGCTACCTTGGCAGGCATCAGGGTTCTCCACGTTAAAGTTGAAATGTGATGGTTTGCATACATCACATCTTTGTCCCGCTGCATTGCCCTTGCAGTCACAGTACCCACTCTCATTACATTGAACCGACTTTGATCCAATCGCATCACACACACAAGCTAATCATAAATAATTAAGGCTGTTAGATAGCACACAATACCGCATCACAACGTAATACAATTGATTTTTTAAACGCACGTCCTTCCTACCTTCGCAACCATCACCATCAAATCCAAAATATGTGTAATCACACGCTGAACACGTTCGAGTGATGATTTCAGATGCACATAAACACTGTCCACCAAGTGCTAAACATTCTTTGCTATCATTCACTGTTCCTGTTACGTTACAGTCACAATCTACAATAAAACACACAAACTGTTTTACAAACTGTGAGCGGTATACAGTGACATATACGACAACTACACTGTATGTAGCATAACACATACAAGCTCAAAAACTACAAAGCATCTATAAATTCTAACAGATTCTGACATGCCCATACTGTAACAAATTCAACAATTGCAGCAGAACGGGGTCATGATTATTAACAGATCATACTACAACAGACTTGCATGGGCAAAAGTATTCAACTAATTAATAACCACACAAAGTTGTTAGACGCAAAACTTTCTGGTGCGATTTGATTCAAAGTACAGCAATGGTAAACCAACAACACAAAATTTACACTCTTCGCTCAACAGCAATTACAATTATACGTAGAATAATGCCTTTACCGAGTGTGCCATTAAAGAGAGCAGCATTGATAAGGGTCGTCTGCTTTCTGCATTGATCGTCGATTGTATAATTAAATGCTGTTAACACACTCTTCCTCACGTCGTAGCAAGTATCAAGAAACACACTCTGGTTATGAGCATCCAATGCTTGAAATTCCGGCAGGTCCTCTTCTTCTGGCATCAGCAAGACCTACAGTCACACAACAACCACCTCATCACATTCCAGTTACTTAAACACTTTGCCATCAAACAAACAAACCGAGTCGATAAACGTTGTTCCGTCAGGTAAGGAAGTGTTGGCAACGATGTTCACATGTAACTCAGATCCAGCAAGCCGAATTCCCAATGGTATAACCAACAGATTGGGTTCCAACGTATAATACCCCGATGCCTCAGTTTCACCATCCTCCGGTCCCAACTTATAATACTCTGATACCACACTTTGACCATCCTCAGATCGATGAACAGAAATCCTTAGATCATTCCACACATGCGAAGTCTGGACACGTGCTACCATTGTTACAGTGACAACACAAAAAACTCTTGCACTACTCACCTCATAACGAACTAACAGATCATATCGAATTGTTCTCTGTGGTACAGCTACCTTAAATGTCACTTCACTACCATTCCTCAACCTTACTCCACCTATTCCAGTAAAGTTGCCGGGATCACTAGTTCGTTTCTCAACTGCTGCTCCACTCTGCAATTTACATCGCCAACCATACAATCATTCACAGTCAACTAACAATGTGCAATCAACTTACGCTAAGACTAGCAAATTCTGCTTCATAAATGAGACCCTCCAAAAACGGTAGCCAGTGAAAATCTTCAATGATGTCACAGATACGTCCAGTTAGACCAGATTTACAATGACATTGGCCTGAAGACTTATCACACGTCAGTGAAACCGAAGACGACAGCGAACAACCACATGGACGACAACTGCCAGCATCAGGAGACATCATATACAATCCATCCTATTATCATTTACACGCGTCTTGATCAGAAGATACTAAATGTAAGAAGCTAATCATCACTTCTTACCTCACAAACAGAACACTTCAGACCAGTCACACCCTCTTTGCAAACACACTGACCGGTATCATCACATGCCCCCTTTGACAACGCCGTGGATCCATCGGAATCGCAATTGCAAGCTACACGAGTTAGAAACAACTCGTACGTGCAACTAATAACACTCAATCCACACGCACACACCTTCACAGCCGGTAGGATTGGATGCTTGCAGATTGAAAAATGATGTCTTACAACTTGTACATTTCACACCCTCTACGTTCTCTTTGCACGTGCACTGTCCTGTTGTAGCATTGCAACTCTCCCCAGCGGATGGATCAGAGCCAGATTCATTGCACAAACAAGCTAGACCAATGCACGTCAACATCTCTGACTACAGTTTATCTTAAAGCCAAGCCAAGCTACCTTGGCAGGCATCAGGGTTCTCCACGTTAAAGTTGAAATGTGATGGTTTGCATACATCACATCTTTGTCCCGCTGCATTGCCCTTGCAGTCACAGTACCCACTCTCATTACATTGAACCGACTTTGATCCAATCGCATCACACACACAAGCTAATCATAAATAATTAAGGCTGTTAGATAGCACACAATACCGCATCACAACGTAATACAATTGATTTTTTAAACGCACGTCCTTCCTACCTTCGCAACCATCACCATCAAATCCAAAATATGTGTAATCACACGCTGAACACGTTCGAGTGATGATTTCAGATGCACATAAACACTGTCCACCAAGTGCTAAACATTCTTTGCTATCATTCACTGTTCCTGTTACGTTACAGTCACAATCTACAATAAAACACACAAACTGTTTTACAAACTGTGAGCGGTATACAGTGACATATACGACAACTACACTGTATGTAGCATAACACATACAAGCTCAAAAACTACAAAGCATCTATAAATTCTAACAGATTCTGACATGCCCATACTGTAACAAATTCAACAATTGCAGCAGAACGGGGTCATGATTATTAACAGATCATACTACAACAGACTTGCATGGGCAAAAGTATTCAACTAATTAATAACCACACAAAGTTGTTAGACGCAAAACTCTCTGGTGCGATTTGATTCAAAGTACAGCAATGGTAAACCAACAACACAAAATTTACACTCTTCGCTCAACAGCAATTACAATTATACGTAGAATAATGCCTTTACCGAGTGTGCCATTAAAGAGAGCAGCATTGATAAGGGTCGTCTGCTTTCTGCATTGATCGTCGATTGTATAATTAAATGCTGTTAACACACTCTTCCTCACGTCGTAGCAAGTATCAAGAAACACACTCTGGTTATGAGCATCCAATGCTTGAAATTCCGGCAGGTCCTCTTCTTCTGGCATCAGCAAGACCTACAGTCACACAACAACCACCTCATCACATTCCAGTTACTTAAACACTTTGCCATCAAACAAACAAACCGAGTCGATAAACGTTGTTCCGTCAGGTAAGGAAGTGTTGGCAACGATGTTCACATGTAACTCAGATCCAGCAAGCCGAATTCCCAATGGTATAACCAACAGATTGGGTTCCAACGTATAATACCCCGATGCCTCAGTTTCACCATCCTCCGGTCCCAACTTATAATACTCTGATACCACACTTTGACCATCCTCAGATCGATGAACAGAAATCCTTAGATCATTCCACACATGCGAAGTCTGGACACGTGCTACCATTGTTACAGTGACAACACAAAAAACTCTTGCACTACTCACCTCATAACGAACTAACAGATCATATCGAATTGTTCTCTGTGGTACAGCTACCTTAAATGTCACTTCACTACCATTCCTCAACCTTACTCCACCTATTCCAGTAAAGTTGCCGGGATCACTAGTTCGTTTCTCAACTGCTGCTCCACTCTGCAATTTACATCGCCAACCATACAATCATTCACAGTCAACTAACAATGTGCAATCAACTTACGCTAAGACTAGCAAATTCTGCTTCATAAATGAGACCCTCCAAAAACGGTAGCCAGTGAAAATCTTCAATGATGTCACAGATACGTCCAGTTAGACCAGATTTACAATGACATTGGCCTGAAGACTTATCACACGTCAGTGAAACCGAAGACGACAGCGAACAACCACATGGACGACAACTGCCAGCATCAGGAGACATCATATACAATCCATCCTATTATCATTTACACGCGTCTTGATCAGAAGATACTAAATGTAAGAAGCTAATCATCACTTCTTACCTCACAAACAGAACACTTCAGACCAGTCACACCCTCTTTGCAAACACACTGACCGGTATCATCACATGCCCCCTTTGACAACGCCGTGGATCCATCGGAATCGCAATTGCAAGCTACACGAGTTAGAAACAACTCGTACGTGCAACTAATAACACTCAATCCACACGCACACACCTTCACAGCCGGTAGGATTGGATGCTTGCAGATTGAAAAATGATGTCTTACAACTTGTACATTTCACACCCTCTACGTTCTCTTTGCACGTGCACTGTCCTGTTGTAGCATTGCAACTCTCCCCAGCGGATGGATCAGAGCCAGATTCATTGCACAAACAAGCTAGACCAATGCACGTCAACATCTCTGACTACAGTTTATCTTAAAGCCAAGCCAAGCTACCTTGGCAGGCATCAGGGTTCTCCACGTTAAAGTTGAAATGTGATGGTTTGCATACATCACATCTTTGTCCCGCTGCATTGCCCTTGCAGTCACAGTACCCACTCTCATTACATTGAACCGACTTTGATCCAATCGCATCACACACACAAGCTAATCATAAATAATTAAGGCTGTTAGATAGCACACAATACCGCATCACAACGTAATACAATTGATTTTTTAAACGCACGTCCTTCCTACCTTCGCAACCATCACCATCAAATCCAAAATATGTGTAATCACACGCTGAACACGTTCGAGTGATGATTTCAGATGCACATAAACACTGTCCACCAAGTGCTAAACATTCTTTGCTATCATTCACTGTTCCTGTTACGTTACAGTCACAATCTACAATAAAACACACAAACTGTTTTACAAACTGTGAGCGGTATACAGTGACATATACGACAACTACACTGTATGTAGCATAACACATACAAGCTCAAAAACTACAAAGCATCTATAAATTCTAACAGATTCTGACATGCCCATACTGTAACAAATTCAACAATTGCAGCAGAACGGGGTCATGATTATTAACAGATCATACTACAACAGACTTGCATGGGCAAAAGTATTCAACTAATTAATAACCACACAAAGTTGTTAGACGCAAAACTCTCTGGTGCGATTTGATTCAAAGTACAGCAATGGTAAACCAACAACACAAAATTTACACTCTTCGCTCAACAGCAATTACAATTATACGTAGAATAATGCCTTTACCGAGTGTGCCATTAAAGAGAGCAGCATTGATAAGGGTCGTCTGCTTTCTGCATTGATCGTCGATTGTATAATTAAATGCTGTTAACACACTCTTCCTCACGTCGTAGCAAGTATCAAGAAACACACTCTGGTTATGAGCATCCAATGCTTGAAATTCCGGCAGGTCCTCTTCTTCTGGCATCAGCAAGACCTACAGTCACACAACAACCACCTCATCACATTCCAGTTACTTAAACACTTTGCCATCAAACAAACAAACCGAGTCGATAAACGTTGTTCCGTCAGGTAAGGAAGTGTTGGCAACGATGTTCACATGTAACTCAGATCCAGCAAGCCGAATTCCCAATGGTATAACCAACAGATTGGGTTCCAACGTATAATACCCCGATGCCTCAGTTTCACCATCCTCCGGTCCCAACTTATAATACTCTGATACCACACTTTGACCATCCTCAGATCGATGAACAGAAATCCTTAGATCATTCCACACATGCGAAGTCTGGACACGTGCTACCATTGTTACAGTGACAACACAAAAAACTCTTGCACTACTCACCTCATAACGAACTAACAGATCATATCGAATTGTTCTCTGTGGTACAGCTACCTTAAATGTCACTTCACTACCATTCCTCAACCTTACTCCACCTATTCCAGTAAAGTTGCCGGGATCACTAGTTCGTTTCTCAACTGCTGCTCCACTCTGCAATTTACATCGCCAACCATACAATCATTCACAGTCAACTAACAATGTGCAATCAACTTACGCTAAGACTAGCAAATTCTGCTTCATAAATGAGACCCTCCAAAAACGGTAGCCAGTGAAAATCTTCAATGATGTCACAGATACGTCCAGTTAGACCAGATTTACAATGACATTGGCCTGAAGACTTATCACACGTCAGTGAAACCGAAGACGACAGCGAACAACCACATGGACGACAACTGCCAGCATCAGGAGACATCATATACAATCCATCCTATTATCATTTACACGCGTCTTGATCAGAAGATACTAAATGTAAGAAGCTAATCATCACTTCTTACCTCACAAACAGAACACTTCAGACCAGTCACACCCTCTTTGCAAACACACTGACCGGTATCATCACATGCCCCCTTTGACAACGCCGTGGATCCATCGGAATCGCAATTGCAAGCTACACGAGTTAGAAACAACTCGTACGTGCAACTAATAACACTCAATCCACACGCACACACCTTCACAGCCGGTAGGATTGGATGCTTGCAGATTGAAAAATGATGTCTTACAACTTGTACATTTCACACCCTCTACGTTCTCTTTGCACGTGCACTGTCCTGTTGTAGCATTGCAACTCTCCCCAGCGGATGGATCAGAGCCAGATTCATTGCACAAACAAGCTAGACCAATGCACGTCAACATCTCTGACTACAGTTTATCTTAAAGCCAAGCCAAGCTACCTTGGCAGGCATCAGGGTTCTCCACGTTAAAGTTGAAATGTGATGGTTTGCATACATCACATCTTTGTCCCGCTGCATTGCCCTTGCAGTCACAGTACCCACTCTCATTACATTGAACCGACTTTGATCCAATCGCATCACACACACAAGCTAATCATAAATAATTAAGGCTGTTAGATAGCACACAATACCGCATCACAACGTAATACAATTGATTTTTTAAACGCACGTCCTTCCTACCTTCGCAACCATCACCATCAAATCCAAAATATGTGTAATCACACGCTGAACACGTTCGAGTGATGATTTCAGATGCACATAAACACTGTCCACCAAGTGCTAAACATTCTTTGCTATCATTCACTGTTCCTGTTACGTTACAGTCACAATCTACAATAAAACACACAAACTGTTTTACAAACTGTGAGCGGTATACAGTGACATATACGACAACTACACTGTATGTAGCATAACACATACAAGCTCAAAAACTACAAAGCATCTATAAATTCTAACAGATTCTGACATGCCCATACTGTAACAAATTCAACAATTGCAGCAGAACGGGGTCATGATTATTAACAGATCATACTACAACAGACTTGCATGGGCAAAAGTATTCAACTAATTAATAACCACACAAAGTTGTTAGACGCAAAACTCTCTGGTGCGATTTGATTCAAAGTACAGCAATGGTAAACCAACAACACAAAATTTACACTCTTCGCTCAACAGCAATTACAATTATACGTAGAATAATGCCTTTACCGAGTGTGCCATTAAAGAGAGCAGCATTGATAAGGGTCGTCTGCTTTCTGCATTGATCGTCGATTGTATAATTAAATGCTGTTAACACACTCTTCCTCACGTCGTAGCAAGTATCAAGAAACACACTCTGGTTATGAGCATCCAATGCTTGAAATTCCGGCAGGTCCTCTTCTTCTGGCATCAGCAAGACCTACAGTCACACAACAACCACCTCATCACATTCCAGTTACTTAAACACTTTGCCATCAAACAAACAAACCGAGTCGATAAACGTTGTTCCGTCAGGTAAGGAAGTGTTGGCAACGATGTTCACATGTAACTCAGATCCAGCAAGCCGAATTCCCAATGGTATAACCAACAGATTGGGTTCCAACGTATAATACCCCGATGCCTCAGTTTCACCATCCTCCGGTCCCAACTTATAATACTCTGATACCACACTTTGACCATCCTCAGATCGATGAACAGAAATCCTTAGATCATTCCACACATGCGAAGTCTGGACACGTGCTACCATTGTTACAGTGACAACACAAAAAACTCTTGCACTACTCACCTCATAACGAACTAACAGATCATATCGAATTGTTCTCTGTGGTACAGCTACCTTAAATGTCACTTCACTACCATTCCTCAACCTTACTCCACCTATTCCAGTAAAGTTGCCGGGATCACTAGTTCGTTTCTCAACTGCTGCTCCACTCTGCAATTTACATCGCCAACCATACAATCATTCACAGTCAACTAACAATGTGCAATCAACTTACGCTAAGACTAGCAAATTCTGCTTCATAAATGAGACCCTCCAAAAACGGTAGCCAGTGAAAATCTTCAATGATGTCACAGATACGTCCAGTTAGACCAGATTTACAATGACATTGGCCTGAAGACTTATCACACGTCAGTGAAACCAAAGACGACAGCGAACAACCACATGGACGACAACTGCCAGCATCAGGAGACATCATATACAATCCATCCTATTATCATTTACACGCGTCTTGATCAGAAGATACTAAATGTAAGAAGCTAATCATCACTTCTTACCTCACAAACAGAACACTTCAGACCAGTCACACCCTCTTTGCAAACACACTGACCGGTATCATCACATGCCCCCTTTGACAACGCCGTGGATCCATCGGAATCGCAATTGCAAGCTACACGAGTTAGAAACAACTCGTACGTGCAACTAATAACACTCAATCCACACGCACACACCTTCACAGCCGGTAGGATTGGATGCTTGCAGATTGAAAAATGATGTCTTACAACTTGTACATTTCACACCCTCTACGTTCTCTTTGCACGTGCACTGTCCTGTTGTAGCATTGCAACTCTCCCCAGCGGATGGATCAGAGCCAGATTCATTGCACAAACAAGCTAGACCAATGCACGTCAACATCTCTGACTACAGTTTATCTTAAAGCCAAGCCAAGCTACCTTGGCAGGCATCAGGGTTCTCCACGTTAAAGTTGAAATGTGATGGTTTGCATACATCACATCTTTGTCCCGCTGCATTGCCCTTGCAGTCACAGTACCCACTCTCATTACATTGAACCGACTTTGATCCAATCGCATCACACACACAAGCTAATCATAAATAATTAAGGCTGTTAGATAGCACACAATACCGCATCACAACGTAATACAATTGATTTTTTAAACGCACGTCCTTCCTACCTTCGCAACCATCACCATCAAATCCAAAATATGTGTAATCACACGCTGAACACGTTCGAGTGATGATTTCAGATGCACATAAACACTGTCCACCAAGTGTTAAACATTCTTTGCTATCATTCACTGTTCCTGTTACGTTACAGTCACAATCTACAATAAAACACACAAACTGTTTTACAAACTGTGAGCGGTATACAGTGACATATACGACAACTACACTGTATGTAGCATAACACATACAAGCTCAAAAACTACAAAGCATCTATAAATTCTAACAGATTCTGACATGCCCATACTGTAACAAATTCAACAATTGCAGCAGAACGGGGTCATGATTATTAACAGATCATACTACAACAGACTTGCATGGGCAAAAGTATTCAACTAATTAATAACCACACAAAGTTGTTAGACGCAAAACTTTCTGGTGCGATTTGATTCAAAGTACAGCAATGGTAAACCAACAACACAAAATTTACACTCTTCGCTCAACAGCAATTACAATTATACGTAGAATAATGCCTTTACCGAGTGTGCCATTAAAGAGAGCAGCATTGATAAGGGTCGTCTGCTTTCTGCATTGATCGTCGATTGTATAATTAAATGCTGTTAACACACTCTTCCTCACGTCGTAGCAAGTATCAAGAAACACACTCTGGTTATGAGCATCCAATGCTTGAAATTCCGGCAGGTCCTCTTCTTCTGGCATCAGCAAGACCTACAGTCACACAACAACCACCTCATCACATTCCAGTTACTTAAACACTTTGCCATCAAACAAACAAACCGAGTCGATAAACGTTGTTCCGTCAGGTAAGGAAGTGTTGGCAACGATGTTCACATGTAACTCAGATCCAGCAAGCCGAATTCCCAATGGTATAACCAACAGATTGGGTTCCAACGTATAATACCCCGATGCCTCAGTTTCACCATCCTCCGGTCCCAACTTATAATACTCTGATACCACACTTTGACCATCCTCAGATCGATGAACAGAAATCCTTAGATCATTCCACACATGCGAAGTCTGGACACGTGCTACCATTGTTACAGTGACAACACAAAAACTCTTGCACTACTCACCTCATAACGAACTAACAGATCATATCGAATTGTTCTCTGTGGTACAGCTACCTTAAATGTCACTTCACTACCATTCCTCAACCTTACTCCACCTATTCCAGTAAAGTTGCCGGGATCACTAGTTCGTTTCTCAACTGCTGCTCCACTCTGCAATTTACATCGCCAACCATACAATCATTCACAGTCAACTAACAATGTGCAATCAACTTACGCTAAGACTAGCAAATTCTGCTTCATAAATGAGACCCTCCAAAAACGGTAGCCAGTGAAAATCTTCAATGATGTCACAGATACGTCCAGTTAGACCAGATTTACAATGACATTGGCCTGAAGACTTATCACACGTCAGTGAAACCGAAGACGACAGCGAACAACCACATGGACGACAACTGCCAGCATCAGGAGACATCATATACAATCCATCCTATTATCATTTACACGCGTCTTGATCAGAAGATACTAAATGTAAGAAGCTAATCATCACTTCTTACCTCACAAACAGAACACTTCAGACCAGTCACACCCTCTTTGCAAACACACTGACCGGTATCATCACATGCCCCCTTTGACAACGCCGTGGATCCATCGGAATCGCAATTGCAAGCTACACGAGTTAGAAACAACTCGTACGTGCAACTAATAACACTCAATCCACACGCACACACCTTCACAGCCGGTAGGATTGGATGCTTGCAGATTGAAAAATGATGTCTTACAACTTGTACATTTCACACCCTCTACGTTCTCTTTGCACGTGCACTGTCCTGTTGTAGCATTGCAACTCTCCCCAGCGGATGGATCAGAGCCAGATTCATTGCACAAACAAGCTAGACCAATGCACGTCAACATCTCTGACTACAGTTTATCTTAAAGTCAAGCCAAGCTACCTTGGCAGGCATCAGGGTTCTCCACGTTAAAGTTGAAATGTGATGGTTTGCATACATCACATCTTTGTCCCGCTGCATTGCCCTTGCAGTCACAGTACCCAGTCTCATTACATTGAACCGACTTTGATCCAATCGCATCACACACACAAGCTAATCATAAATAATTAAGGCTGTTAGATAGCACACAATACCGCATCACAACGTAATACAATTGATTTTTTAAACGCACGTCCTTCCTACCTTCGCAACCATCACCATCAAATCCAAAATATGTGTAATCACACGCTGAACACGTTCGAGTGATGATTTCAGATGCACATAAACACTGTCCACCAAGTGTTAAACATTCTTTGCTATCATTCACTGTTCCTGTTACGTTACAGTCACAATCTACAATAAAACACACAAACTGTTTTACAAACTGTGAGCGGTATACAGTGACATATACGACAACTACACTGTATGTAGCATAACACATACAAGCTCAAAAACTACAAAGCATCTATAAATTCTAACAGATTCTGACATGCCCATACTGTAACAAATTCAACAATTGCAGCAGAACGGGGTCATGATTATTAACAGATCATACTACAACAGACTTGCATGGGCAAAAGTATTCAACTAATTAATAACCACACAAAGTTGTTAGACGCAAAACTTTCTGGTGCGATTTGATTCAAAGTACAGCAATGGTAAACCAACAACACAAAATTTACACTCTTCGCTCAACAGCAATTACAATTATACGTAGAATAATGCCTTTACCGAGTGTGCCATTAAAGAGAGCAGCATTGATAAGGGTCGTCTGCTTTCTGCATTGATCGTCGATTGTATAATTAAATGCTGTTAACACACTCTTCCTCACGTCGTAGCAAGTATCAAGAAACACACTCTGGTTATGAGCATCCAATGCTTGAAATTCCGGCAGGTCCTCTTCTTCTGGCATCAGCAAGACCTACAGTCACACAACAACCACCTCATCACATTCCAGTTACTTAAACACTTTGCCATCAAACAAACAAACCGAGTCGATAAACGTTGTTCCGTCAGGTAAGGAAGTGTTGGCAACGATGTTCACATGTAACTCAGATCCAGCAAGCCGAATTCCCAATGGTATAACCAACAGATTGGGTTCCAACGTATAATACCCCGATGCCTCAGTTTCACCATCCTCCGGTCCCAACTTATAATACTCTGATACCACACTTTGACCATCCTCAGATCGATGAACAGAAATCCTTAGATCATTCCACACATGCGAAGTCTGGACACGTGCTACGATTGTTACAGTGACAACACAAAAACTCTTGCACTACTCACCTCATAACGAACTAACAGATCATATCGAATTGTTCTCTGTGGTACAGCTACCTTAAATGTCACTTCACTACCATTCCTCAACCTTACTCCACCTATTCCAGTAAAGTTGCCGGGATCACTAGTTCGTTTCTCAACTGCTGCTCCACTCTGCAATTTACATCGCCAACCATACAATCATTCACAGTCAACTAACAATGTGCAATCAACTTACGCTAAGACTAGCAAATTCTGCTTCATAAATGAGACCCTCCAAAAACGGTAGCCAGTGAAAATCTTCAATGATGTCACAGATACGTCCAGTTAGACCAGATTTACAATGACATTGGCCTGAAGACTTATCACACGTCAGTGAAACCGAAGACGACAGCGAACAACCACATGGACGACAACTGCCAGCATCAGGAGACATCATATACAATCCATCCTATTATCATTTACACGCGTCTTGATCAGAAGATACTAAATGTAAGAAGCTAATCATCACTTCTTACCTCACAAACAGAACACTTCAGACCAGTCACACCCTCTTTGCAAACACACTGACCGGTATCATCACATGCCCCCTTTGACAACGCCGTGGATCCATCGGAATCGCAATTGCAAGCTACACGAGTTAGAAACAACTCGTACGTGCAACTAATAACACTCAATCCACACGCACACACCTTCACAGCCGGTAGGATTGGATGCTTGCAGATTGAAAAATGATGTCTTACAACTTGTACATTTCACACCCTCTACGTTCTCTTTGCACGTGCACTGTCCTGTTGTAGCATTGCAACTCTCCCCAGCGGATGGATCAGAGCCAGATTCATTGCACAAACAAGCTAGACCAATGCACGTCAACATCTCTGACTACAGTTTATCTTAAAGCCAAGCCAAGCTACCTTGGCAGGCATCAGGGTTCTCCACGTTAAAGTTGAAATGTGATGGTTTGCATACATCACATCTTTGTCCCGCTGCATTGCCCTTGCAGTCACAGTACCCACTCTCATTACATTGAACCGACTTTGATCCAATCGCATCACACACACAAGCTAATCATAAATAATTAAGGCTGTTAGATAGCACACAATACCGCATCACAACGTAATACAATTGATTTTTTAAACGCACGTCCTTCCTACCTTCGCAACCATCACCATCAAATCCAAAATATGTGTAATCACACGCTGAACACGTTCGAGTGATGATTTCAGATGCACATAAACACTGTCCACCAAGTGCTAAACATTCTTTGCTATCATTCACTGTTCCTGTTACGTTACAGTCACAATCTACAATAAAACACACAAACTGTTTTACAAACTGTGAGCGGTATACAGTGACATATACGACAACTACACTGTATGTAGCATAACACATACAAGCTCAAAAACTACAAAGCATCTATAAATTCTAACAGATTCTGACATGCCCATACTGTAACAAATTCAACAATTGCAGCAGAACGGGGTCATGATTATTAACAGATCATACTACAACAGACTTGCATGGGCAAAAGTATTCAACTAATTAATAACCACACAAAGTTGTTAGACGCAAAACTTTCTGGTGCGATTTGATTCAAAGTACAGCAATGGTAAACCAACAACACAAAATTTACACTCTTCGCTCAACAGCAATTACAATTATACGTAGAATAATGCCTTTACCGAGTGTGCCATTAAAGAGAGCAGCATTGATAAGGGTCGTCTGCTTTCTGCATTGATCGTCGATTGTATAATTAAATGCTGTTAACACACTCTTCCTCACGTCGTAGCAAGTATCAAGAAACACACTCTGGTTATGAGCATCCAATGCTTGAAATTCCGGCAGGTCCTCTTCTTCTGGCATCAGCAAGACCTACAGTCACACAACAACCACCTCATCACATTCCAGTTACTTAAACACTTTGCCATCAAACAAACAAACCGAGTCGATAAACGTTGTTCCGTCAGGTAAGGAAGTGTTGGCAACGATGTTCACATGTAACTCAGATCCAGCAAGCCGAATTCCCAATGGTATAACCAACAGATTGGGTTCCAACGTATAATACCCCGATGCCTCAGTTTCACCATCCTCCGGTCCCAACTTATAATACTCTGATACCACACTTTGACCATCCTCAGATCGATGAACAGAAATCCTTAGATCATTCCACACATGCGAAGTCTGGACACGTGCTACGATTGTTACAGTGACAACACAAAAAACTCTTGCACTACTCACCTCATAACGAACTAACAGATCATATCGAATTGTTCTCTGTGGTACAGCTACCTTAAATGTCACTTCACTACCATTCCTCAACCTTACTCCACCTATTCCAGTAAAGTTGCCGGGATCACTAGTTCGTTTCTCAACTGCTGCTCCACTCTGCAATTTACATCGCCAACCATACAATCATTCACAGTCAACTAACAATGTGCAATCAACTTACGCTAAGACTAGCAAATTCTGCTTCATAAATGAGACCCTCCAAAAACGGTAGCCAGTGAAAATCTTCAATGATGTCACAGATACGTCCAGTTAGACCAGATTTACAATGACATTGGCCTGAAGACTTATCACACGTCAGTGAAACCGAAGACGACAGCGAACAACCACATGGACGACAACTGCCAGCATCAGGAGACATCATATACAATCCATCCTATTATCATTTACACGCGTCTTGATCAGAAGATACTAAATGTAAGAAGCTAATCATCACTTCTTACCTCACAAACAGAACACTTCAGACCAGTCACACCCTCTTTGCAAACACACTGACCGGTATCATCACATGCCCCCTTTGACAACGCCGTGGATCCATCGGAATCGCAATTGCAAGCTACACGAGTTAGAAACAACTCGTACGTGCAACTAATAACACTCAATCCACACGCACACACCTTCACAGCCGGTAGGATTGGATGCTTGCAGATTGAAAAATGATGTCTTACAACTTGTACATTTCACACCCTCTACGTTCTCTTTGCACGTGCACTGTCCTGTTGTAGCATTGCAACTCTCCCCAGCGGATGGATCAGAGCCAGATTCATTGCACAAACAAGCTAGACCAATGCACGTCAACATCTCTGACTACAGTTTATCTTAAAGTCAAGCCAAGCTACCTTGGCAGGCATCAGGGTTCTCCACGTTAAAGTTGAAATGTGATGGTTTGCATACATCACATCTTTGTCCCGCTGCATTGCCCTTGCAGTCACAGTACCCAGTCTCATTACATTGAACCGACTTTGATCCAATCGCATCACACACACAAGCTAATCATAAATAATTAAGGCTGTTAGATAGCACACAATACCGCATCACAACGTAATACAATTGATTTTTTAAACGCACGTCCTTCCTACCTTCGCAACCATCACCATCAAATCCAAAATATGTGTAATCACACGCTGAACACGTTCGAGTGATGATTTCAGATGCACATAAACACTGTCCACCAAGTGTTAAACATTCTTTGCTATCATTCACTGTTCCTGTTACGTTACAGTCACAATCTACAATAAAACACACAAACTGTTTTACAAACTGTGAGCGGTATACAGTGACATATACGACAACTACACTGTATGTAGCATAACACATACAAGCTCAAAAACTACAAAGCATCTATAAATTCTAACAGATTCTGACATGCCCATACTGTAACAAATTCAACAATTGCAGCAGAACGGGGTCATGATTATTAACAGATCATACTACAACAGACTTGCATGGGCAAAAGTATTCAACTAATTAATAACCACACAAAGTTGTTAGACGCAAAACTTTCTGGTGCGATTTGATTCAAAGTACAGCAATGGTAAACCAACAACACAAAATTTACACTCTTCGCTCAACAGCAATTACAATTATACGTAGAATAATGCCTTTACCGAGTGTGCCATTAAAGAGAGCAGCATTGATAAGGGTCGTCTGCTTTCTGCATTGATCGTCGATTGTATAATTAAATGCTGTTAACACACTCTTCCTCACGTCGTAGCAAGTATCAAGAAACACACTCTGGTTATGAGCATCCAATGCTTGAAATTCCGGCAGGTCCTCTTCTTCTGGCATCAGCAAGACCTACAGTCACACAACAACCACCTCATCACATTCCAGTTACTTAAACACTTTGCCATCAAACAAACAAACCGAGTCGATAAACGTTGTTCCGTCAGGTAAGGAAGTGTTGGCAACGATGTTCACATGTAACTCAGATCCAGCAAGCCGAATTCCCAATGGTATAACCAACAGATTGGGTTCCAACGTATAATACCCCGATGCCTCAGTTTCACCATCCTCCGGTCCCAACTTATAATACTCTGATACCACACTTTGACCATCCTCAGATCGATGAACAGAAATCCTTAGATCATTCCACACATGCGAAGTCTGGACACGTGCTACCATTGTTACAGTGACAACACAAAAACTCTTGCACTACTCACCTCATAACGAACTAACAGATCATATCGAATTGTTCTCTGTGGTACAGCTACCTTAAATGTCACTTCACTACCATTCCTCAACCTTACTCCACCTATTCCAGTAAAGTTGCCGGGATCACTAGTTCGTTTCTCAACTGCTGCTCCACTCTGCAATTTACATCGCCAACCATACAATCATTCACAGTCAACTAACAATGTGCAATCAACTTACGCTAAGACTAGCAAATTCTGCTTCATAAATGAGACCCTCCAAAAACGGTAGCCAGTGAAAATCTTCAATGATGTCACAGATACGTCCAGTTAGACCAGATTTACAATGACATTGGCCTGAAGACTTATCACACGTCAGTGAAACCGAAGACGACAGCGAACAACCACATGGACGACAACTGCCAGCATCAGGAGACATCATATACAATCCATCCTATTATCATTTACACGCGTCTTGATCAGAAGATACTAAATGTAAGAAGCTAATCATCACTTCTTACCTCACAAACAGAACACTTCAGACCAGTCACACCCTCTTTGCAAACACACTGACCGGTATCATCACATGCCCCCTTTGACAACGCCGTGGATCCATCGGAATCGCAATTGCAAGCTACACGAGTTAGAAACAACTCGTACGTGCAACTAATAACACTCAATCCACACGCACACACCTTCACAGCCGGTAGGATTGGATGCTTGCAGATTGAAAAATGATGTCTTACAACTTGTACATTTCACACCCTCTACGTTCTCTTTGCACGTGCACTGTCCTGTTGTAGCATTGCAACTCTCCCCAGCGGATGGATCAGAGCCAGATTCATTGCACAAACAAGCTAGACCAATGCACGTAAACATCTCTGACTACAGTTTATCTTAAAGTCAAGCCAAGCTACCTTGGCAGGCATCAGGGTTCTCCACGTTAAAGTTGAAATGTGATGGTTTGCATACATCACATCTTTGTCCCGCTGCATTGCCCTTGCAGTCACAGTACCCAGTCTCATTACATTGAACCGACTTTGATCCAATCGCATCACACACACAAGCTAATCATAAATAATTAAGGCTGTTAGATAGCACACAATACCGCATCACAACGTAATACAATTGATTTTTTAAACGCACGTCCTTCCTACCTTCGCAACCATCACCATCAAATCCAAAATATGTGTAATCACACGCTGAACACGTTCGAGTGACGATTTCAGATGCACATAAACACTGTCCACCAAGTGTTAAACATTCTTTGCTATCATTCACTGTTCCTGTTACGTTACAGTCACAATCTACAATAAAACACACAAACTGTTTTACAAACTGTGAGCGGTATACAGTGACATATAAGACAACTACTGTATGTAGCATCACCACGGTCGCCACACATTTTCACCAACTATTCGTAGGCAAATACAAGTAACAGTGATACACCCATTTTCCAGTGTTGTTGGAACCACGCCCTTGTGTTTCTATTTTGGTGACAGAAATCCTAGGATGTATCTCACCTAGTGTTCTTCTCAAAACAGCCTTCAAAACAGTCTTAAAAGCATGTGCAATTGCTCGTATATATATGCAATATTCAGATGTCATTTAACTATATGAACTAACAATCGTAAGCTGTGCAATTCTTTTCGAACCTTGAACAAATGGTATGTTTCGGTACCAGCAATCAAAAAAGTATTGCATGTAGGCACTAGTTCATAAGCTACTGGTCAACGAAGGCAGCAAAAGAACCGTTTCATCAGTGTGAATAGCCGTCAAATAAAACAAGAATGATTTTGTCAAAAGAGACAGAGAATATGTAGCTATAAGGTGTCGCTATAAGTATACAAGCACCGTAACCAAGAAGCTCTGCAAGCTGCACCAGCAAATGACCGAAATACGAAATGACCATATGCAAATTGGACCTAATGCGAAATGACTGTACAGCCAGACCTCGTTACTCCAACACTGATAATCTGACACCCACACTGTCTGACGAAGGTACAGGTGATACCAATTTACATAGGTCACTGTGTATTTGTTACCGATAATACAACAGTTGCATCAGCCCGACAGAAATCAGCGAGACAAACGTGGTCAAAATAACGAGGTCTGACTATAATACAAAATGACACAAACGCAAAATAAATGTAATGCAAAACATGCAATAAATACCAAAACCAGTCACTGTAATGTGCGTGAGCCAGCTGGCACTTGTTCAAGAATCTACCTATTCACAGGTCATGCGAAAATTTCACAGCCAGTTTTCCCCAAAAATTCATAGGCTATTGTAGGTGTGGTAGCCCTGCATCACACATACAAGCTTAAATACTATAAACCATTGATACTGATACCTGCTCTTACAGAAGAACTAAACACAAATTCAACCCTACATACCAACGCTACCGCATTGGTGACAAAACATCTGTCAATTCGGAGATTCTAAAATGCACATACAATACTTGTAATGGATTTAGTTAATGACTGCAATTGAAAACAGTGTTATGGTTATTAAAAAACATACTAAAACAGACCTGCATGGACTTGGACATTTCAAGAAACAAATTATTCAACTACTAACTACACAAGTTGCTAGGCTAACTACACAAGTTGTTACATGCAAATTTTTGGTGAGACCTTTATTCAAAGTACAGCAATGGCAAACAAATAATACATAAACATTAAATTTCCACTCAACCAACTTACACAATTACAGTTACACGAAGAATAATGCCCTTACCAAGCGTTCCATTAAAAACAGCAGCATTGATAAGAATTGTCTGCTTTCTACATTGTTCGTCAATTGCATAATTAAATGCTGTTAACACACTCTTCCTCACGTCATAGCAAGTATCAAGAAACACACTCTGGTTATGAGCATCTAATGCTTGAAATTCAGGAAGGTCCTCTTCTTCTGGCATCAGCAAAACCTACAGTGACACAACAACCACATCATCACATTCCAGTTACTTAAACACTTTGCTGTCAAACAAACAAACCGAGTCAATAAATGTTGTTCCGTCAGGTAAGGAAGTGTTGGCAATGATGTTCACATGTAACTCAGATCCAGCAAGCTGAGATCCCAATGGTATAACCAACAGATTGGGTTCCAACGTATAATACCCCGATGCCTCAGTTTCACCATCCTCCGGTCCCAACTTATAATACTTTGATACCACACTTTGACCATCCTCAGATCGATCAACAGAAATCTTTACATCATTCCACACATGCGAAGTCTGGACACGTGCTACGATTGTTACAGTGACAACACAAAAACTCTTGCACTACTCACCTCATAACGAACTAACAGATCATATCGAATTGTTCTCTGTGGTACAGCTACCTTAAATGTCACTTCACTACCATTCCTCAACCTTACTCCACCTATTCCAGTAAAGTTGCCGGGATCACTAGTGCGTTTCTTGACTGTTGCTCCACTCTGCAATTTACATCTCCAATTATACAATCATTTATAGTCAACTAACAATGAGTAATCCACTTACGCTAAGACTAGCAAATTCTGCTTCATAAATGAGACCCTCCAAAAACGGTAGCCAGTGAAAATCTTCAATGATGTCACAAGTACGTCCAGTCAGACCAGATTTACAATGACATTGGCCTGAAGACTTATCACACGTCAGTGAAACCGAAGACGACAGTGAACAACCACATGGACGACAACTGCCAGCATCATCAGGAGATGTCAAGTAGAAGCCATCCTTTTCAAGTAACAATAAAAAAATATGTAATCATAAAATACAAAGGTGGGTAGAAACAACTCCCTTCTTACCTCACAAACAGAACACTTCACACCAATCACACCTTCTTTGCAAACACACTGACCAGAATGAACATGACATGCACCCATCGACAGAGCTGTGGATCCATCGAGATTACAATTACATGCTACAAGATGTTATATCAAATAATACATAAGATGTGTTTGCAGCCAACTCTCATCGTTTACCTTCACAGCCAACTGGATTGGCTGTTTGCAGATTAAAAAATGTTGCTTTGCAGGTGTTACACTTTACCCCTTCAACATTTTCTTTGCATGAACACTGTCCTGTTGTAGTATTACAGCTCCCATTGGCTGATATTTGAGAACCAGAAATGTCACAACCGCAATCTAAAACCGCATAACAAAAGACATTAAGCACACACAATAGCCATAATTCAAACTGAGGTCCCTTATAAACACATGACTGAGTCCTTGCACCTAGTTATGACAATAATAACCTCTACCCATTTGACAGACATATGTATGTATCTTACACCCAGATGAAGCAAATAAGTTTTCTTCAATATTGCCATTACTTTAATCTACTAAAAATACTTGCTAAGGCCTCATTTTGATGCCGATTTTGGCCATGTAGATCAATTCTACTATACCTGTCACAGGTCTGAAGTCGTTAGTGTGAACATGGTATAGAACATAGTTGGTTGGCCATACTCTGTACACAGATCTGCTATAGAGTACACAACACCAGAATAATGACCTTCTTGCACAGTAAATAGCATACATGCTAAGGCCATAATTAGCACTTCCTGTCAAAGTGAACAAAGTAGTGTAAACTTGTGTTTCCTATCCTTGATGTACAGTACTGTGAACACAGCCACTGATTACCAAGATTATAGTGAAACTAGCAGGACCTCGCCCTATGGGTGGTATCAATTTAATTTTAAGTTAATTAAATTTTTCCATTACCCTTACTAGGCAAAAAAATGCAAAATCCGGTATAACGTGTTCGCCGTCGCTGCATGGGATCAAATTGTTCCTACAGTAGCAGCATTCCTGTTGTCACTTAGTTACAGTCGAGCCAGAGTTCTGTCTCTAGCATCCCCACCTTGGACTCTTCTCACATAATAATGTCATGATCTATTTGTGGAGAATGACGCCACTTCCGCACAGAAGACACACAGACGAATGAATGCACGCACAAGCCGGCCCGTGAACCAGCATATTGTACAATGTACTAGACGTGGGAAATAGAATGGCGTACAGTGACAGGCAAGTGCACGTCACATCCGCATACTTGGTAAATTAAATAAACAAACTCATGCGCATCTCATGTCAAGCCGCCAAAGTTTCCTTTCAGGCTGTCGGAAGCAATCTAGGCAAAATCCGACGTAACCGTTCATCTTGGACGATCGATCTCGACCCACTCGCCACGTTTCACGACCATCCGAGAGCGGTGTTGTGTCAATCGGCGTGTTACATATAGACAGGCCATATAGACAGGCAGTTGGCGTATTATAGTATAGGATGTTTGCCCACACGGCATGGGGGCATCTCACTTGACTTTACGCTAGATCCGACTGGATCCAACAAGTACTGTTTTCTGCAACGGCTGCAAGTTGCAATGATCTGCAATGATGTCCAGCCACACGTGCAATACCTGCGTGTACCGTGCCCAAACGCTCCCAACACCACTGGAACAACCAGTGTCTAACACTGCCACAAGTGGCTTTACCTCCACCCACAAGTTGCTGTAATTGCCAACTTCTCAGACTGTTTCCTGGCAATGTTGCCATCGACAGGACAGCTGATATCAATAAGACAAGTGTTTGTATTTCTATTTCTGAAGTAGATGTCAGGATGATTGGCACCAATCTTGTATCCCACATCAAGATGATTGACACCAATCTTGTATCCCACATCACAATGATGTCGTCCGTCTCCACAAGCCTTTTAACGATCGTGCCAATACCATCTGCTCTCCGCTGGAACCCCAAACTGACGACAAATGTCCTAGTGGATGATGAAGGCCACCTGATTGTGTCGATCAGTGTGATGCCAAGGCACTACAGCCTGCCACAATGTAATCAACTGTCTCCAGGTCTGCACTGCACAAGTGGCAAGTGGGACTGACGCCATGCATAGAGAAACGTTTTCTGGTCTGCCGATCAAGTTGCTGTAGATCCGTAATCCTCCAATGAACAAAAAAGAAGAAGTAAGCAGAGTGCGCACTAAGGTTTCAGACATTGCCGGACATGATGTCTGGCCATATTGAGTTTGGGCTCGACACAAGGCATAGCAGTTGGACAATCAGACATATACTTATAACAGCAAATAAAATAAATATAGCAGCACTGCTAGCTGAAGCAATATCAACGCATACTACGGCTTCATCAGCTACCGATTCATCGACTAACCAAAGTGACTTCAGCTAACAGCGCCTCTTGCTGACCTAGTGATAGACACCAATCTTCTTCAAATGAAGCCATAGAGCACACAAAACTATCAGTATCACTGTCTGCAATAGGAAAGTGATGTTTTGTTATTACCACGTGCTGTTGTCATGCAAGTTCTCTGCTTTCAGAAAACCCATGCATCAGCTGTGGTGTGAGCGAAATCCTTCTCTGACTGACGTCTCTGAGCAGCGTTTGGCAGACCAAAAGCGATGTCTCCTAACTTCTGGAAGTCTGGCTCAATCAGAGTTGGAGGAGATTAAACGCGAGGCCGCACAGGATGGAAAGACCGTCTCAGGTTTGTTATCTGTTACGACTGATGTTTGTCCTGGTATGCAGATGTTGGCGTTGGATGTGGTTTCTGCTCTATCAGCTGATAGTTCAGTTGTCACGCCTTTGCTTGACAATGTGTCACCTTGCATGGCTTCAGTCAGAATGGTGCCTCCTGCACGTGGTGGGAAACCTGTCGTGTTAATGATGCCAGAAGATCACGAGTCGAGTCTGCTAATCACTTGAAAGATGGCTCCCTTGTTCAGTCAGTCACTGTGCCCTCTAAGGACTGCTCATCTGCAAGAGATAGTGGTGATATCCTATCTGTAGATGACACTTTGGATTCAGTTCAGTGCAGTGCTATCAGGGAATCACCATTCCCTTGTGACTCTGTGAGCTCTGATCTGATGACTACACATACTAGTATAGCTCCTCGGCTAGAAAAGATGGAAACTCCTACATCTCAATTCAGTCCAGACTGCTGCCAAACGAAGGATGGTCTTTTGCTTGATATTGATGCTGCTATGAACCCTGTACTTCGTCGAGAGTTTCTCAAGGAGTTGCAGAAAGTCAGGCCAATTCCTATCTGTGAGAGACAACGCCTGCCAAGGATCTTTGTGAACAGTGGAACCCTGAAACTTATTGGTGATCTTAACACAATCATTAGTTCGTTGAAGGATGAACCAGATATGAGTGAAATCAGTTACCTGGTATACTCTGCTGCTTCACTAGTGTCCAAAAGGCAGGGCTTAAAGACAACGAAGTCAACCAATTCTCAAACACCGACATGGAGACAAAGACTGGATATGGAGATTCTCACACTTCGACGTGCGATCTAACTGTTGCTGGAGGTTAGAAAGGGTTCATCGGGCATTCGTATGTTACATGAACTCCGACTTCTCCGGCATCCGTTGGGCATTTCCTGTTCGGAGAGTTGTGAGGTCTCCATCAATCGATTGAAAATAGAACTTAAGTCCAAGGTTGAGCGGACCAGGAGGCTGGAGAAGAATCGTAACAGACTTCGCCAGAACGGTTTGTTTCAACGAGATGCTGGACGGTTTACAGAGAGTTGGGTAAGCAGACTATCCAGGTCGCTTCCCCGCCATTCGAGTCTGAGATCAAGCAGTATTGGGGTGGTATCCTAGAAACTGAGGTACATCACAATGAGTCTGCCTTCTGGCTGAGACGTCAAACCGATGGCGAGACGCACAGGAAAGATGAGCAGCAGTGGTGTCCTATCTCAGACAATGAGGTCACATCGTGTCACAAAAGGATGGGGAACTGGAAGTCTCCTGGTCCAGACAAGGTTTACGGTTTCTGGGTCAAGCGTATCACGTGTCTTCACACTGATCTGACTCGTAACTACAACCTGCTGGTTCAGAATCCAGACTCTGTACCCGACTGGTTGTCTCAAGGAACAACCACTCTGGTTCCTAAAAATGACAAGACTGACCAGGCCAAAATTACCGGCCTATCATGTGTCTGTCTGTCTTCTATAAGACCCTCACCTCAGTCATCACGCAGAGGATTGCAGGGGATTTGGTTCAGAGAAACCTCACGGCTCCGAAGCAGAAGGGTTATCGACAGGGATCTTTTGGTGCAAAAGATCAGCTGTTGATCAACAAGCTGCTTACCGAAGACTAACACCAGGCACAAGAGCTTGAGCATGGCTTGGGTGGACTACCAGAAAGCCTATGACAGCGTGCCACACAGTTGGTTGCTCCAATGCCTTCAGCTGCATAAGATCAGTCCAGTCTTGTGCAGGTTCCTGTCAGGTGTGATGAAGAGTTGGAGGACATCGATGGTGCTTTCTTGCGGGAACAGTACGATCAAGACAAGGCTTATGCAGATCAGGAGGGGTATTTTCCAAGGTGACTCGCTTTCTCCACTTCTCTTCTGTATGGCTCTCAATCCTCTGAGTAAGGAGTTGAACAGAACCGGTTACGGCTACCGGATGACCACTGGGCATGGTGAGACTGCCAAACGTCAGCTCATCAGTCATCTACTTTACATGGATGATCTGAAGCTGTATGGCAGAAACTCTGATCAGTAGGGTGGGTTGTTGCACACGGTTCGTACCTTCTCTGATGACATCCAGATGAAGTTTGGTCTGGACAAGTGTGCTGTTGCACACTTTGTCAATGGCAGACTATCTGGACACAACTCTGGAGTGACGGTAGGAAAAACCGAAAACCATCAACTGTCTGGAACCAGGTCAAGTCTACAAGTAATTGGGTGTGAATGAGAGTAACTGTATTCAGCACAGCATGATGCGGGAGAGACTCCGTCGTGAGTACTTCCACAGAGTGAAGGTGGTTCTCCGGACTGAGTTGTATGGTCGGAACAAGATTCTAGCCATCAATGGGTTTGCACTACCCGTTCTCACTTACGGTTTGCCGTCATTCATTGGCGGTGCACGGACCTGCAATGGCTCAATCGACGGACCAGAAAGCTCCTCTCTATGCACGGTGTCCACCATCCTTCTGCAGACATTGATCGACTGTACGCTCCTTGCAGTGATGGGGGTAGGGGGTTACAACAGATTGAGTCGGCATATCAATCTTGTACTGTGAGGCTGAACTGTTACCTTGCTGACAGTTCTGATCCTTTCATACAGATGATACGAGAGTGTAACTCCAGAATATCTTCACACTCGATCAAGCGCATGGCTTGTCGCTTTACTACACAGCTGCGGAGGAGTCTTGCTTCGAACGACAAGTCGCAGAGCTTACACAGGAATGCATCCATCTCGATTGAAGGTGGCTTCGAGCAAGCGCCTGAAACAGATGCGAGACATTACCATACGTGTTGCAGTTCTCTTCATGTGCGGTCTTGGAGCGGGAAGCCTATGCATGGGCAGTATCACCGTCTCACTGAGCAACCGCCTGTGGACATGAAAGAGACCTAAGAATGGCTCAAGGCAGCAAATCTTCCTGCTGCAACTGAGGGACTGGTTGTTGCTGCTTAAGACCAAGCTCTTTGGACTCGGTACTAGGAGCGCAAGATTCTACATCGTGATGTCAGTCCTACTTGCCGCATGTGCAGTGAAGGCCTGGAAACAGTCGACCATACTGTGGCAGGCTGTAGTGCTTTGGAACCGATGGACTACACTGATCGACACAATCAGGTGGCCTCCATCATTCACTGGGATATTTGTCGTCATTTTGGGGTTCCAGTGAAGAGCAGATGGTACCGGTATCATCCTGATAGGCTTGTGGAGACGGATGACATTACTGTGATGTGGGATACCACCATCCTCACTGCCAAGAAGATCAAAGCCAATCATCCAGACATCTGTCTCAGAAATAAGAAGACAAACGCTTGTCTTCTTATTGATATCAGCTGTCCTGCTGATGGCAACATTGGCAAGAAACATGCAGAGAATTTGGCGAAGTACAGCGACTTGCGAGTGGAGATAAGCCGCATGTGGCATTGTCGAACACTGGTGGTTCCGGTGGTCTTGGGAGTTTTGGGCACAGTGCATGCAGGTATTGCACGGTGGCTGGACATTATTCCAGGTCATCACAACCTGCAGCACTTACAGAAAACAGTGCTTCTGGGAGCTACTCGAGTCCTTCGTAAAGTCATGTCTTCTTTCTAGACAGCCGTGATCGTCTAAATACTTCTGAAGCAGTGTTTGCTTCCGGTACTTGTAATAGACTTTATAAACCAGACCGATCTGGTTGAGCACAACAACAACAATAATTGTGTCATCATCACCCTCTAGATAGGGTAAGTGGGGTCTTTACCCTCAACTGGGCGCCCACCAACCTGGCAGGTAAGTCCCAGAGAGGTACATGTTTCTGTGTAATCCATATGGCGCTAGTAACTGGCTTATCGATCATTGATTGCGTGCACTACAAGGATTTCACCAGCTCTGGACAGCACGCCCAGTAGATATCCATGACTACTAGGAAAGCACTGATCCTCATTGCCAACGATCTCCACGTCAGATCACAGAAACTCCCCATTATTATCACACACAATGCCTACAGTTGTATTGCATGATGTCTCGATTGTTCATAATGACCCACTGTACGGAAAAGCTAATTCTGGACAGTGACCAACTGAATAAAATAATATAAATCATAAACAATTACATACAGACTAATCTCAAGCAACCACGAGTACTAGATAAGTCACAATATCTTCACAAGAGGTGGATTTCCATCCCACTCTCCATTTGGCTGGCAGGTTAAGTTTGAGTGACCAACAAGAAAGTAGCCATCGTCACAACCAAATTGCACAGTTGTATTGCAAACACTGTCGTTAGTAGACATACTGCCGTGCATGGGACAATGCAGCACAGAGCAATTAATCACCATCACACATATACTTCACCAAAAACCATAAACTTAATAAAAATAACCTTACAGTGACATGGAGTTGATGCAACATGAACTGTTGGTACTGTAGTTGATGTAAGTAAACCTGAAGGAACTGGAGTGAGTTCCAATAAAGCCGACATTTGATAACCTGTCTGTAGAACGATAGTTGGTGAAGGAACTACAGTGACCGATCATGATACACTCACAGATGGGGAGGATGTGGCGACACAATTACAGATGATACTGAAGATATTATCTGTGTTGGAGCTCTTGTTGGTGAAGGAACTGCACTGACTGATGGTGGTACATCAACAGATGAAGGAGGTGGTGGCACAATTACAGGTGCAGGTGAAGATACTGTTAGTAAAGGAACAACGCTGACTGATGATGATAAATCCACTGATGAAGGAGGTGGCGGGACAATTACAAACGGTACTGAAGACATTGTCTGTGTTGGAGCAATTTCTGGTGAAGGAACCGCACTGACCAATGGTGATACATCAACAGATGGAGTAGGAGAAGGCACAATTACAGGTGGCGATGAAAATACTGTCTGTGTTGGACCCAGTGTTAGTGAAGATATTGAAATTTCTACACAACACCTCACAAACCATCATGCTAATTCATAGGCCAAGATTGTAAAAATAAATGTTGTCCTTTACATGTAGAGGGAGCGGAACATATTTCCAATTCTGTAGCAAAGAGTAAGTAATAGCATTATTGCCAAGCATAGTGAGGCTTCTAATCCGCGTGGCACAACAGAAAGGGGCGTGGTCATATATCGCTCTCCATCGAGCTCTTGGTATGTGTGTGTGTGTGTGTGTGTGTGTGTGTGTGTGTGTGTGTGTGTGTGTGTGTGTGTGTACACAAATCTCAAATTTCTCCTCCCCACGACCACGTTTCGTGATAAGACCTACCTTAAAAAATCGTTTCCATGTCCTACTACAAATGAGTCTAAAAAAGATTCATTTAAGTGAGCAAACAGCGACGAAAAAGCTTCATGAACTTCCGTCGCCCCATTCTTTTGTATTGTAGCTAGGGATTGTGTGTACTTGACAACCAAGAAACACCTTCAGGAGTTGAATGCCACCTACAGTCAACTATTCACACGTCCCATACTACAGCATGATCAATCCTCTACTACACTGTGCTGCATCTAACACTGTATTTTAGGGATTGTGTGTATTTGACACCCAAGAAACACCTTTATTAGCTAAATGCCACCTACAGTCAACTATTCACACATCCCATACTACAATCAATCCTTTACTACACTGTGCTGCATCTAACACTGTTGATAGTCAATGTTTGCCAATATCATCTATGTCAGTAAATACCATACCACTGTCGTTACAACGGAACTGAGTGCATACCTAGACTGTACATTTCAATTGTCTTGATTACGATCACAAAACGACGACGACTACTTATACTAGGCCTCTAGACGTAATCTAAACTACTAGGAAGTTTGCATGTTTACTTCCATGACAGCTAGAGTTTCAACAAATACGTATACGTATTGTCTAGCTAGGACTCGGCATTTCAGTAGACGGTCTGAAAACTCTGTTGGACGTGTTACTCACAAACGCGAGGTGCCTACGGATACCATACAACTAGTAAATACTCACAGTATGGTATCCTTAGGCACCTCGCATTCGTGAGTAATACATCCAACAGAGTTTTCAGACCGTTGTTCTGACACAAATATGAGTCACATTCATTTAGCTCCGGAAACAAATAATTTCAGCATGTCATCCAAATAACTGTAAACTAAAAGTTATAGCCTTGATCGCACACAACTCCTGTGTAACCAGAGCTACACTGACATGTGAACATGCCCACACCATCAAAGCATTCACCATCATTTAGACATGGACCAGAAGCACAATCGTCAGCAACTATAGCATCAACCACCACACAACATGCACTTGAAACAATCACAACAAGCAGTAACCACAAAAGCAGTAAAGACTGACGTTTGCAAGCACTACCAATAACTTCAGTGCCACGTGGACATGAACAATTAAACAAGCCAGGCAAGTTGCTGCACTGCTGTCCAGTAATATTACTGCATGTTGTTGAATTCTCCCTACATTCATTGATATCTATATGTGAATACAATCAGTCTGATCTTTTCAAACTGTAAATGTATGCTCAATCAACCTCTACAAGTGTGTCTATTAGAATCTAGTCCGTAGCCATCATTACACTGGCAAGTAAACGATCCATTTGCGTTCACACATGTATTATCACAGTTATCCAAATTCTCAGTGCATTCATTAGAGAAGCACTTCACCAATTGACGTACGTGCATTAGCTAATCATTTCTGGTCTTTTTCGAGTTGGGAAGTTCGGAGCTATCTCAGAGCAAACTTGATAGCTGAGCATTATGATAACGCAAAATAACAACATCGTAGGACACATTTTTTCAAATAACGTCCATTATGTGTAGGTTTCATTTACCGCTTCGTGTAAACTTTGATATTTGCGTAGGCAAAAGTAAAATGTGCTTTCGCATCACTGACTCACCTTAAATCGATAGCAAAAAGCACACTTATACGGCAATGGTTCGGCTGCAGAATGAACGCACTCTGTGTCAAGTGATTATGTGCAGTGTCGCATGTTTCCGTGTGTTTTTCGCATCACGCAAGCCCTTTTGTACTGTAGTATGGCCTCCATTCATAAAAAAGAAACACGGAGGAAAGTGCGAAAGACCGAGCAATTGCAAGTCGTTCAAGACGATCATGTGGAGTCTACAACGTACAAACGACTAAGTCGCTTATGAACTTATTCTCTTTCACTGTTAGAGTCGCCTGAAGCGTCTAGACCCGTCTCTTGTGTGCTCTCGTAGTTGGCCTCGGAAAGCAAAACCAAAACAATGCGCTGAGCAACACAGAAAGCGTTAACCTGCAGCCCAAGGCCTTAATGTACGTTAACGTCTACTGCGCGTGCGTCAATGGGTGAAGTGCTCCTATAATATCTAGTTGGGAGAAACCAAACCAAAACCCCTTAAATTTTCACACGAGCAAGTACCAGTTATAAATGATCATACCAGAACAGTTGCGCTCATTCACATCAAGCTGATACCCTTGATTGCAACTGCAGGTTTCAACCCCACTACTCTTATTTCGAGAGCACACCTGCTCACACTCTGCTTCTCTCATTATACATACTTCTTCCGCTGTAACAGTTAAACAATCACTTAAACACATCTGTCAAAATATCTGCTCTGCTGATTGACATACGTGTGCAAGTGACGTTATCAGCAGAAAGAACAAATCCATCAAAACAATCACACTGAAAAGAACCTGATACGTTGTTACAAACGTGATGGCATGGGTTGCCATTTTCACACTCATTGGCATCTAACAAAAAGTAAAACAATGAGTCAGTCATCCACTTCTATTATAAGAATACATTTTACCAAATCAATTATTTAAGAGAATGTCGATCCGTGCTGTTGCACTGCAACATATCATATAATGGCATGCTCCATGCACACAAACAAAAGATTAAAAACACAAGTTGTGCTCATAAAGTAGCTGGTGGATCCAATCTCAAGTAATGCAAGCTTTCCTTTGATTCTCAAAAAATTAAAAGTTGGCATCAACCTCCATCTGATCTGTTAGACTATAAATAGTATATATATATATATATATATATATATATATATATATATATATATTATCATGCACACAGTCACATACCTTTTAAGTCTTACCAAGTCACAAGCAGATTGATCATTAGCCGTCTTTTGTTGGAAATCTCTGACACTCATCAGCAACCATGCAATTTTAGCTAAGTCTTACACTACCCATTTGTTCATGCTATTCTATACCTCTTCAAAGCATGCAGACATCATCACATCTACTAACACACTAATTAACACCAGCCATAACAATGAGCACAAGTCCTGCATTCCAATTGGTCATCTTGGTCTGTCCACACAGCCGACTGTCCATAGAGACACTACTGTAACCCTCCTCAAGTAAAGAAAAACACACACGTTTACAGCAGCTATCATAGCCTATCACATACTGCTGCTTATCACAACGATGTTTTGTAGAGAGTCAGTGCCATATCAATACACACAGGCTGTACATGTCCATGAAAACAATATCATAAACAAAGTTACATTGTATTTCGGTTCAAAATTCCTCCTTTTCACTTGTCATCATCAGTTTGATCAAAAAGATCAATTGATGAAACCAAATCAGAAATAAAAAACATTTAACAAATTAAATAAACCTTAAGCATAGGAGTTTAATGGTGAGGGCCAAAAGGGCTATGGACACCCAATACTTTTCCTACCTCACTGCATTACTTCCAAATGGAATAAAGTATATAATTACGTATACGTTGCACAAGATTGTAGTATTTTCCAAACCTCGATACCAGCAAAATGCGTCGTTCTACCTTAGTCCCAGAACCATTCTCATACCCACGTTCAAAGTTTACCAAGCATGCGCGAATGGCCGGATACGCGCGCGAGATATCAATGTGACGTAATGACTTCGTCTGCTTGACATATTACCCCTACTGTTCAGTAACATAGGCAAATTAGACGACTTCTGCAAGCTCTCGTACCTGCATCTTCGGAAAGCAAAAACAGTTCTGCGGGTAGACCGATTCCGTGTTCTGCAGTTGTTTATTTTAGTCTAGCCAGAAATGTTGTTTTTGCTGTCTTGTTTTTTATTCTCACGACTACAAGTCGAAGCCATATCGAAGAGCCTATATTTCCTTTTATCTCGAGGTAACTTCGTGAGTAATTTGATACACGCCCGTAGATTGCTACGTATGAGTGTTGTAGTCGCTTGATCTTACTACCGTATGGGGCGTGTATCAGCATGTGGGCGACCATCTATGAAATCTCAATCGTTCATGACATAATTCGGGACTTTCGTCGGCACTGCTAATCTTGTGGGTGGGGCAACTTCGTGAACAGAGTTTTGTTCTAGCGACTACGACTTACGAATGGTTGTAACTATTGTAATATCTCGTCGTTCGCTATTGAAGATCTACTACCAGGATTAAACCCCCGGATCACCAGCACCCGGATACTACACCTATTGCTTGCTCGGGTACGTTTCTCTACTGCATCTATTGTGGTAGCGACACATACCTACTAGATCTTTCGCTGTACCCAACGAAGTTGCTGTGCGGTGTAGGAGGCGCGTTTTTGTTGCTATCGCATCGCCGTCTCGGATGTCCATTCAAGTAGACATCGACTTGCTAGGAAACTCATAGTCCTATGTCAACTAACAGTAGAAGAGATTCAAATCCTAAACTGGAGGTGAGACGCTTCACGCTCGAACAGGGTTAGATATTCACGGAGTTGCCCCAGTCACGGAGTTACCCCGGACGACCCTACTGAGGCTCGACCTCGGCCTCAAATGCAACAGGTACGTATAACCGTGGCCTGGACTCACGACTGTCAGGGTGCGTTCGAATACTAGTTCCAGTTCTAGAACTGGAACTGCCAGAACTGTCAGAACTGTTGGAACTCTTGCTAGCAAACGAACGCTTAGAACCGTCCGCAAGTTGAGCATGCGCAAAAGCTCATACTTTCGGTAAGCGTCAAGTACGAAGTAGCATGACGTTTCTACTCCACTTGTTGTAGTCTGTTTGAACATCAGCAGTGCTTTCGCTTTCGGTTTTTTGGAGCTGCTCGCACCAAGAAGGTCACTGTAATCAGTCCCAAATGTCGTTCTTCTGGTGTTCGGCAAGCCGATGATCGCCGCAAGTGTTCATTATAACAGACAAGACGGTCCACAACGGCCTCAGCATCTGTACCCGTCATTTCACTTCGTCAACCTCCGGTAATTTTGCATTTAGGGCGTGACAGTTCCAACAATTCCAGCTCGCTAGGCAGAACTGCTAGAACTGTCAGAACTACCAATCGAACGCTATAGAACTTTTCTCCCCCCTACAATTCCAGTTCTAGAACTAGTATTCGAACGCACCCCTAGATAGATATTACGCACAAAAATCTACACACGTTTGCATATCGTAATTACGAGGGCTACAGGCTTCTTTAGTTTTCATTAGCCAGCACAGCGTGATCTCGAAATTCACCGCCGCAACCGAATCACGCATCCATTGCTAGGATAATATTGAAGTACATGTAGTGGGATCTCAGACAAGGAAGTAGTCTACCCAGCACTCAACAGATCGCGTTCGGAGCATATGCATGCAGCGGCAAAAGTTTCGCTGCTGCGTGCACGCGTGCACGTAAGACATGCAAAAACTGACCGACCTGTAGTGTTGTTACTTGCATTGATGTGAAAAACAGATATGCACAAGACAAGCCACTTCACATAGCTAGTAGCACCACATCGTGTCATCATCATCTGCGAGCTTTCACGTCCTCCAGAACCAACAAACAGCGCGCTGCAGCACCGCCAACACACAGCGCGACCGTGAAACAACGACTGCGCAAGAATGTGTATGGTCGCAGCCAATAGACCTTTTCACAGGGCGTGGCACTAACAACGTCATCACCTACGGCGCGCCGGTTTGGTTCGCTTTTGATGCATTGGCGTTTGCTAACCGCGTGAGTCTAGAGCCAAAGCAACAATTTTTCTTTTCGAACTTTAACCTGTGCGTATAGCGACGGATCGAATTAGGTGAGGCCTTATTAGGACTCGGCTCTTGTGTGTTTTGCGTGTTTTGTAGTGATGAACAACCTCTTTCTGATTTCTTTCGTGACTCTACCGCGTCATTTTAAGTGATGATTTAACATTGAGACTTGACAGACGTCAAATGCGGGTAGAAACGTGAGTACGTAATCTATGATGCGTGTTCTGTGTGGTACGCACTTACCAAATGGTTTGGTTTGTACCTCCTGAATGCTTCCTAGAAAGTGCGGCGTCTAGGGAATGAAAGGGCCCTAGGTAGCAAGTAGATAAAGTTCTGTTAATTAATACAATTAATCAATGTTGTAATAATATAATTGAGTGTTACTATTAAAAATGGTGTACACAAGGAAAATGAAATTGAACAGCAAGTGGTAGTGTATCCTGGAGCATTACACACAAGAGTACAGAATGATAACAAGAGCCAATATATTGACCTTTACAAACTCAAATTGATATCAATGACACTAATTACTATTAGTTTACCGTACAAAAATTAAATCTATAGTACAAGAGGTGGATGCAAATTTGTTAGATATGAACAAACAGTAAATACCATATATAAAAGATCCATGCTTGAACTAAGTGTTATTATACATTGCAAAATGCTATGGTTCGTTATCCGTCTGATCACCCCTCTATGTCGATTTTAAGAGAAGCCACTTGTTGGCATTTAATTAATGACTTGCTCCTCAGTAAACTGACCTCCTCCTTCTAGAAAGGAGGTAGCACAAGAGATGCCCAATGTCCATGAGAATGTCTCCCGTGGCAACCACCAGTCAACGTCATTCAAATGGCAATGAAGTTTATCCATGTGACAAAAATTTCCTTAAGAAACTTCAAATATTTCCCCTTTGCAGATACATTGGTACATCCAGGAACACAGCAAATAACCATGATGGCATGGCAACTACACACTTGAAACGGTAAAACACAGTACAGCAACACTGAGTGACTGGTTCATTTATATGACAGCCACGTACAGCTGAGGACATTATATCAAGATGAAATATCAATCAAGCATTCTCTTCTTACCTCTCAGTACCACCAGACTTGTCTAAAGACTTTCTCTTCACGTCAGTCATTCCCTAAACGCCGCACTTTCCAGGAAGTATTCAGGAGGTACAAACCAAACCATTTGGTAAGTGCGTACCACACAGAACACGCATCATAGATTACGTACGCACGTTTGTACCCGCGTTTGACGTCTGTCAAGTCTCATCACTCCGTGCACGTGCTCTACTAGTAGTCATCAAGTGTCACATCGCAATCTCTACAAAAATAGAATACTAACTAGTAAATGCTCGGTTAGCATTGTGTTTGGCGAGCGATGGTGTTCTATCTTTACCTATTGAGTGATAATTCGTGTAACGATGGTTGCGTTACGTGGCAATAGTCTCTGTCAAACAAACGCGGGAACTAAGGAAACAGACTTTCAGTTGCTCTTCTATAGTATTTGGCGTTCAATTATCCGAATTGGGCGTTCAATTATCCGATTCAGGCGTTCAATTATCGTTCCTTACAGCTGTTGTGCAATATCATGGAAAACTGAATAACTTACATAGTCTGCGGTTGGGCAGCTGCTCAAATATCATCATTCATCAGCTGTCTAGACTCAATAATTTGTAATTAATCTTGACTTTAGCGTGAATTTTTAGCGTTTGTTGTAGGATAATTTCCTTTGCACTAATCTTGGTGTCCCACGTTTCCGCGGAGGTCTAGCTAAGCTGTTGTGAGCGAACTAAATCTACATATCTAGGAAGCCTACAACAACGCCTTGCTCCGTCAATCGTGGTGTAATCCGCATACTTTGTAAATCGCGCTTTATGCGTGATACCTGCAACAGTCCATCATGCTTCTTAACGGGTTTTTAGCTAATCAAGAGCTCGAATTTCACTAATTCGCCTTCCCACCTTTCTTGAATCAATCATTTATTGTTCAGCTGAAACGTGAGTGAGCATCCTAGAAAGACGTCATGAAGAAATGTGCGACTAAAATAATTATTTCTATATTTGATACTTCTAATTAGGACAGAACATCGGATAATTGAATGCCCGAATCGGATAACTGAACGCCAAATTCTAATAATTGCTTGCCTGAATCGGGTAACTAAACGCCGAGTTTGGATAATTGAACGCAAATACTCTAGTTGTCTTCAATTCTTCGTTCACGCTTCCATCGTCTTACTCGTTTACTAAGATAGTCGCGTAACAATGATCGCATAGTCACGTGACAATGGTTGCATAGCAATAATTTCTATCAAAGTAACGCGAGGAAACTCAAAAAACAGACTTTTCTCTTCTTTTAGCTTTTCCTTTTCATTCCATTTGTCACGTATCAGTCTCCTTTGCTTTTTAGTTGCGTAAGGGAGCAAAATCGAGAGTCGTTTGACTCTTGTCGTCAACAAATTTTAATTAAGTCGACCCCACGAAAGGGGTCCCTAACTTCAATTTTTAGCGCATATGTTACGGAGTCAAAATTGCATTCATCTGGCATCGTCGTTTTGTCGATTCGTCTTTCTGTTTTGTCGTAAATCCATATGACAAGTGCTGACGTACGTATATATATCTAATATATAAAGCTCAAATTGTCTGTGTGTGTGTGTGTGTGTGTGTGTGTGTGTGTGTGTGTGTGTGTGTGTGCATGTTCGCGTTTGGGGGCCACGTCTTTTGTCCGTTCGAAACCGAAATAGGCACGCACACTCGGTACGCACAGGCGATGGTTTGTGTAAAAAAATTTAAAAAATTACGCACAGGGTCCCCTCTCGAGGGGTCGACCCTCGCGTAAAATTTCTCGACGACGCACACGCTACACATTCCGGTTCATTCGAACACACGCCCGCACCGGTCCCGTGTAGATCCTATGCATCGCCGTCCTTCGCAAAGCTTCGAGTGATCGAATATCTCTTGCCGACGAAACCTACTCTTCTATCGCTTGCGTTTCTCTCTAAATTCTGATTGCATTTGCACCGAATCCAACCTACACGTTTTCTGCAGCAAGCGCTACACGGGGAGTGTGTCGATTTCTATCGAAACAAGCGCGAAGAACAAGATTCGAATTCATTCAGAATATCCGGGACCTCGCAACAAAGATGCACGTGACGTGTCCACAGACCTACCTTACACTACAGTATCTTGCCCGTACGAAGGACGGGCCATGAATCCTAGTAAATATATAAATATATAAATATATAAATAAAATATATCTCGAGCTCAATTGACATGACAAGAGAGAGGCTCGCTTCGCTCGCCAATAATAATTGCTACGCCAAATTTGCATGTTGAGTCCTGCCGATCAACGTACCGTAATCGCTAAGACAATACGTAACATCATTTTGTACACCATCTGGCTCGTATACTCGAGACTACATGACCGACCTCTTGTAATAAATTTTCTCTCTCTATTATTTTTCAATCAGTCGGTCATCCTAAGGCGTAGAGAAATACATACACAACTGTAAATGATGTGTAGTCTACGTAGAATTATCTGTCCGTCGATTACACTACTGTAGTATCATAAATGGGGAAGCAAATTACAGTAAACCCTAGCCTCGACCTCCCAGACCCGTGTAGCGCCGACACAAAATACGCACACGGGTGCCTCTTCTCAATATATTGCGGTTGGTCCTGTTCAGTTTCATAATGCATACCTTTCCAATTACAGCTGTAATCAACGAAGACATCTCATGCATATCTGCTGTCTACCAAAGACTACACTGTACACAAACGACGACTTGTAGTGCGCTCTTCACGCAAACTCACGTCCCTACACGTCGTGGTTTGTATTCTGCGCCTGTCAACGGCAGTAACTACACCTAGTAGAGCCGTTTGTTCGAACTGATGCTCCGACATCTACACTAGCCAGCCAGCTATGGCGCGTGATGTGTGTCATAATTCCGTCTGCTGGGCTGGCGAACTCGTCGGCTGGGCTATGTTTCCACAACTAATTTGCATCTCAGCCCAGCCGACGACACGTGTGTCATAATTTCGTCGGTTGGGCTGCGATATCATATTACATGCACGTTCTCCTCCTAGCCCATGGACGTAGCACGCGTAAATTGTGTCAAATTTTCCTCGGCTGGGCTATCCTAACTTGTTGCACTCGTTGGCTGGGCTATCCTTTGATATCTCAGCCCAGCCGACGAGAAGCGCGTCAACTGTGTCAAATATGCCGTCGGAAGTGAGATCGCCGTTGACAATAGAGATAGTGCGTTTGACGTCACAATCACGTGATATCCCGGAAGTTGCCATCTAAGGGGGCAAGGGTATTAGCATGGCTAGAGTTGCTGTGTTTCGGCTGCCACGATCGTAGAATTCAGGGGAGCAACATACATTTTTAGTCTATACCGGCTATACTAACCAGTCAGGGACCAGAAACGCGTCATTTGAGCAACAGACGACGAGCAGCGTGGATCTCCAGCCTAGACAGAGAGAGGACTTGAAGCCGTCGCAGCGTTTGCGTGTTTGCTCTGAGCACTTTCTGTCTGATAGAGCTGTCATTTCTAGTTTGTTTTATAATAAAAGAGTAATCTATGCTACTCTGAACAATTCTAGGAAAGCCATCCTTTGTGTATGACTCAACTAACCCTGACAGGGTACTGTACCATCTGCAAGGATGGGTTATGTTGCTACGAGCACTTCCAGTAGAGAGAGATTTGTTCATCTCAAGAGAAGGTTTAATACACCTAACAGCATACAATCATATACAACATCATGTTACTCCAATTCATGTTGGGAATGACTTCTGGCTCCTCCGTCCACAGTTGAGCCTCCGTTCTACCTGTTTTTAGGCCCGCAGATACAACTTTCTCCTTGTATCGCTTCTGCGATTCAGCGGAGAGACTTTTAGACTTCTGTTCCATAATCTCTATTCTAAGAATTAGCTTTATCGCACTCGACCATCAGACTAAGAAATCACGGCAAACTCGCGAATTCACCGATAAAATTTGGTTTAAATCTTTCGCAATTAGTATACTGTCGCCGTACTATCTAACACACAGTCGAACGTCCTTGAAATGTTGTACAAGCCGCCGTCGCAAAGAGAGATACCTGCGGAGGACAGAAGCTTGCCCCCTAAAATGGCGGCAAATACGGGTACTACAGGGAACGCCTACTCCCCGCCCCCGCACGCATTATCTCTATGGGAACTGAAGGGAATGGGTTTCGGTGACGCATGCGCACGATATATCAGAGGATCCAAGTTGCAGATGGGCTCACGACTGCTACTCGAGGCTAGATCGATTGCAAGTGCAAGTGCTCGTCACTCAAATTATGAAGGTGCTTGATAAAGCTTTCTCGCTGGCTGGTCCAGCGTGATTCTCAACTTCTGTAAGTGGCCCTGATTACAGATGTTCCGTTTTGTGTTGAGAAATCACAGTATGCATAGAATTTGTGGAACATTTTAATGCAATTTACTATACCTGTAGGTGGTAATTGCATGTGCTAATGGTAGTTATTTAATTAAATTATCCTCTTTGTGAACATGGTTCACAAATTTTGCCATTGTTTTATGTATGGGTGTACATAATAAAGCTATATATTGTGGGATGGATGGGTAAATCTGTGTGCACATGTGTTGCTTTCATGACATGTTGAGTAACATGCTAATTCCCATATTAATTAAGTAATTTATGTTTTGTAAATCTTTTGTGAGTCACATTCCAAGTTTTCTAATGACGAATTGTGGGCTTGTTATTGGGACACTAAAACAATGTACCCAGTATAATACAATGAAGAAACTTTACAATGGGAACTTAATTGGCATCAAACTATACACACAACATAATTTATTATGTTAATACTGGTTTCATTGTTTGCTATAGCTACAGTTGATAAATATTATATTGCTGAAGGTTGCTTTTATGCAGAGGCATTGAGCTTGTGACTGCACTCGAACACTAGAGATTGTTTACTTTGGAACTCAATTAACAGCTGTAGAAATTCTTTGCTATTTCCAATTTTATTCACCCTATTTTATCTAAGGGTATGGTGCTAGAGGTACTGATGTAACACAATGTTAATTGGCAGTATATTGTTATCGTTATATTCTAATAGAAATTTTTGTACATGTATACAATGCAGTACACTAACCCAATTGGCTTTTGAGCATGGCAATGGCAAGCATGATGTTTTGTCTACACGTACTACGCATTATGTTATGCTGTATGGCAGTATCCTTTTTCTGATGTCAAAGAAGAGAATCTTAATTTAATAATGATGGTTATGAGCTTGCTATGTAAAAGATGAAACAAGTATGTGTAAATGAACTCTGTTTTACAAGCCTAATACTATATTGTCATACTTTTAAATTGCTAGTTTTCAAGCTCATATTTGGTACTTAATGTCTTTTAGTCTTGCTACATCTTTGTTGTTGTATATCAGAACTGTTCTCTATTTAAACAGTTGCAAAATTGCTTTAATTAATCTTACAAAATTGGTTTAATTGTCAGATTAGGATAAACCTATTTCATCAATTCAGTAAAAGATTGCAATTTCATTATAACAGGAAATCAACCTTTGTTGCATGACCAGTAATTGTTGTTAATGTTTTATTACCGTCTGTAATCCAAACAAACAGTGCATCACAAATATCTAATTTTAGTGTATTTCATACAAATTTTAAATTGTGTGGAATCGACTATTTAATTGACGGTTTTGGTGACCATCTCCTTGTCAGACTAATTTACGGTCAAAACGTCATGACATTTTCAGAGACATTATCTTCAATGCTTTATTGATAGATGACAAAGGCACTTCGATTCAAAGGAGCAGAGATTCTTGTCAGACACCTGTGATCACCATGGAGACGTCTTCCACCCTAAGTTTTTGACTGGTCGTCTTGCTTACTTTTGATATAACTGTACACAATTCATTCCAACCTAAATTTGTGTCAAGTTCAGCGACTGTTGCAGGTGCCGCCGGTTTGGCAGGAGAGATTGACAAAGACACCAAATATGATGACTTCTGCCAGCCTGGAAACTTTGAGAATCATTGCTACCAAAACAATTACTTCAAACAACATTTCATAATTTTCACAGGCCTACAATAACCTTATGCAGCAGCTGTCAGTTAGCTTGTGGAAGTTTAATGCTAGACTGATAGAAAGTAGACTACTTTTACATTCAAATGACTGTTTTGGGGATTTGCCTGTTATGTCTGTTTCTTCCTTGTTATATATATATATATATATATATATATATATATATATATATATATATATATACATATATACATATATAATTTACATAGCAAGAAAATCCAACAAGTCATTGTTTGCATCTAGAAGACAAGTTTGTAACATTCTATCATTGTACTTCCAAGAGTGACAGAGAGTTGTTCTGTTAGATTCCTGACAGCCATGGAAAAAGGGATGGTGTTTGCTGTAATTACTTTAGAAGCAATGATTTTCAGTGTCACAAGACTTGAAAATACGGATCATTGTTTTGACTAATATATATTGGTTAACTTAAGACAGTTGTTCAATGTCATTTCTGTCAGTCTGACAGTTTTGTCTTTTGCATCTGTACCAATGGAGTAATAGCAGAATTACTTTTTATAGGTTTGACAGAATTGATGCCTGTACATGTCAGGAGCAAAAAAAGGAAAACCTTGTCATTGAAAGAATCCAGCTGCAGGGGAAGAGACCAGCGCATAAAGGTTGTGCAAGAATTGACATGTAATGACTTTGTTGAGGACACATGCACAGAAAATTACTCTCACTTATAAGAGCCAAGCCAAAGCATTTTGCAGAGGAGAGTAATATTAGAGACACATGATAATGACACTTACGAGAATTAGATAATATTTTAGATATAACTAATTATTAATTAATTAATAGCTGTTTTATTTGTAATAGCTGCACTACGTATAGTAAAAAACCACGTTACCATTGTGTTTTAGCCAGCCTATGTTCATTCACTGTGCTTACAGGACCGCGTTCAATCTACTGATCAATTAGATATGTGATTATAGGACTGCGTCTGACCTTCTCTTGAATCATATAGGGTGTGATTATAAGACTGCCTCTAACCTTCTCCTAAATCATATAGGGTGTGATTATAGGATCTGTTTCATGCATATACCTCATGGGTGTGATTTCTAAGAACCCAAGAATCCAATCAGAAATCCCGTGTTTAGTTTTGCAATAATGCACGCACACCCAATGATGCTAGGATAGTTGGAGAGGGAATGGCCGAAAGGTGCACGGATTCTCTGCGTAGCAGCAGTTGAACTGATACAGGGTGGACTTTGCACAGTTCTAGCTGTTGGGTCAGTGCAATTCCTCGAACAAGAGCGAATAGTTTCGTATATACGTATAGATGTGTACACGTATGACTCTCGTCGTTGTAGCTGCTTCGAGTGAGGCGCTAGCCTGGCTGACAAAGCAAGTCAAAAAAAAAAAGAAATCGTGTTTTTTACTTGCCAATCTAGGGCTTCTGAGACGCTTATTGTCCGCGTTAGTAGTCTGGCTACCATTCGGACCGTTTACAGTCGCTCGTTGGGTGGCTCTGAGATTTTTTACTGAGTTAGTTCTCGGAAATCTGGAAAGCACGTGGTTGGATACTTTTGTATGGGCGGCCATTTTAAATTCGTCGCATCCGTATCTGTAACTAGACGTGGCCAGCGGGTTCATTTTGAAACGTTGAAATGAATAAGTGCAACAGCCGTTCAATGCTGTAATTAATGCGCGTGCACCCAATGTGATGGTAAGAAAGTCGAATGGCCCAAAAGTAGCCTCGAACTTCCAGACCAGAGAGCGCGCGAACTCTAGTCTGGACCAAGTCGATACTAAAATGATTTCGGAAATATTCTAAGCCAATCAGCTCCTACAACCCAAATCTTGGTTGTAAATTCTGATTGGCTTAGCAATAATTGGTTATGCTAGGTGCACTAACGCTGATTACGAGCGTGTGAAATCCTTGTGGCGCCTAAGTGCAAGCACGCGTCATACACATGTCTAAAAACGCGTTCCGGGTGACATACTGGCGTCTGCGACACTGGGAATTGCGTCACTGCATCCTGAACAGCGAACAACGGTGGAGTACCTTCTGAATGGACGAGATGTATTCGCTACATTTCCGACTGGTTTTGGAAAGTCTACTATCATCCAATGCTGATTGCGCGCGTGTGAAATCCTCGTGGGCGGCTAAGTGCACGCCAGAGCCGTGATGAAGACTCTGGTGCACGCACACATCTTACTTTTAGTTTCAGCTTCAGTTCTTCGATATTTTCAAGCTTGCGGTGACAGGACATGCACAGCAGCGTCGCTAGACCATCACCTTTGACAACTGGTCGAGCGGTTAGACTAGCTAGCGGTCTGCCGAAGAGTCGTGGTTTTATGGTGCACCAAAATATCGCCGCAAACACTGCAGACGTCTCTACTTTGTTCGTAAGATCTCATGGCATTTACAAATGATATGTTGATCTAGGTAAAGCGATCTTACGCTGTTAGACTACCATTTAGCATCGCTTTTGATAAATACTTCCGAAATCATTCTAGTATTGACTTGGTCCAGACTAGAGTTCGCGCGCTCTCTGGTCTGGAAGTTCGAGGCTAGGCCCAAAGGTGCACGGATTCTCGTATTCTCTAGACTACATTGTATCAGGATGCCGCTGCGTGATGTACACTGCACACTGTGGTAGTCCGCTACTGGCTGTGCCCGCGTAACGTAGTATTAATATCAACCCCCTTACATCTCCCCTTGATTAAAAAAACTAAAAAACTGTCCTGTTTATGGCTTGGCAATCTCCTTCCGTCAATCACTGGCAACTCTTATCTAGGAGTCATTAACTACAACCTGTACTGTTTTAGCTAGAGTTATCTATCTAGGTGGTGTAATCGTCCAAATACTTGGGGGGCTTCACCATTCGACCGCTCCGCGTGGTATGACAGACGACTGGCCGGCTGATTGTTTCCTTGTAGCTGTGGATTCTGCATTGCGTTGTTCTGAGATTTGAGTCTGGAGAGGGTGTTGTTCCTTAGTGACTTCGTGGGATCGCCTCAGATGTGGACGATTGCGAACGTATGTTCCACCTGTATCTCCATCCGCTTTGACCTGATACGATCTTATGCCCACCTTCTTTTGGACGGTGTCTTTCTGCCATGTGGACGATGAGGGGCGTGGTTGGATACGGACAATGTCTCCAGGCTGCAGAGGAAGAAGGTCTGTGGCGCCCTGCCCTCGTTGTAATAACGGGCTTGCTGAGCTTTGTGATGTGCTCGCTGGGCCGATTCGTCCGGACATTCTCGGAGGACAAGTAGAGATTCCGACATAGGCAACAGAGTTTTAGCGCGTCGGTTCATGAGACGTTGTGCCGGACTGGTCGCGAACCCTTGGCTGGGAGTATTTCGGAACTCGAGGAAAGCAAGCCACGGATCGCCCCCTGACTGCCTGGCTTTCGCCATCAGACGCTTAGTAGTTTTTACTGCATTCTCCACCTTTTCGTTCGATTGTGGGTAGCCCGGGCTCGAAGTAACATGATCAAAGCCCCAGTTCTGGCTGAAACGACTAAACTCTCCTGAAACAAACTGGGGCCCATTGTCCGATATTACTGTATCCGGTATGCCATGCCGTGCAAAATGCGGTTTCGGTTTCTGGATGATGCTTTGAGAAGGGAGGCTGTCCAACCTGTCTACTTCTCAAAAATTGCTTATGTAGTCAACTGTGACCATATAGTCACACCTGTCAACGACGAAGAGATCGACGGCTACTTTCGCCCATGGTCGAGATGGGACGGTATGCGGGATGAGAGTCAGTTTCGGCTGAGCTTGATCTACTTCACGACATGTAGCACATCGCTGAATGAACGTCTTTACGTGGTCATTCATTCCGGGCCAGTAGTACAGCTCGCGTGCTCATCGTAGGCTACCATTAATGCCTATGTGAGAAGAATGAAGCGCGGTCATAATTTTCTGACGAATCGCACCAGGGACTATAATTCGCTCTCCGCGAAATAATACGCCGTTTTGTACTCCGATCTCGTCGCGCCAAGGAAAATAAGGTGCCACTGTCCGCGGTATCTGCGTCTTACTTTGTGGCCATCCTCGCGTAACGAGCTGCTTGACCTCCTGCAGACATTCATCTTGTTCTGTAGCCACCTGAATTTCTCCGCGTCTGGCTTCGGAGATTGGTAGATGCTGGGAGAGGTTTACAAATTCAAGCTCCCGCTCGAAAACTGACTGCAACAGATTGATGGATTCACACCCGTTTGTGGAGGGGATACGATTGCTTTGACCCTGTAGATATGCTCGCGACAACGTATCTGCTACGAACATCTCTTTACCCCGCTTGTACGTGACCGTTAGGTCATAACCCTGTAACTGTACGAGCATCCGCTGAAGGCGCTTCGGCGCAGAATGGATCGGCTTTTGTACAATCACTTCCAAGGGTTTGTGGTCACTCTCAATCGTCACATGGCGGCCATACGCGTAGTGGTGGAATTTTGTGACTCCGAATACGATGGCCAGCAGTTCTTTCTCTATTCGCGCATAATAGCGTGTTTCGGTGTCTGTTAGCGCGCGCGAAACATAGGCAACCGGTTGTCCTTGTTGCATAAGAGAAGCACCCAGACCCTTCTCTGACGCGTCGCACTGGAGGGTGACATCCATCTGCGGGTCAAAGTACCTAAGCACGAGTGCTGTGGTTATGGCCGCTTTAGTCTGCTGTATATCGTGATGATGATGGGATGCCCAACAAAACTCCACATCCTTCTTGGTCAATTGGCGAAGCTCGTCGCAGACGCTAGACAGATTGGGTAAAAAACGCGCTAAATAATTGACCGTGCCAATTAAACGCTGCACTCCAGCCACATCAGTGGGGTTCTCCATTTTCAGTATAGCTTTCAATTTGTCCGGATCAGCCTTCAACCCGTTGGGAGAAAGGATATGACCCATGTATTTGACCTCAGGAAGTCGTAACTTGATTTTGTTTCGATTGAGCCTGATGCCGCGCACTCGACATCGATCCAAAAAAAATTGGCCAATTTCTTTTCATGATCCTGGCACGCTGTCTCGTGGGTATCGCCTTCACCCACTATCAGCACGTCTTCCGCAATCGTGTATATTCCTGGTAGGTCATCGATGGCTCATTGGAGGCGGCGTTGGAAGAGTTCTGGTGCTGGGCTGATGCCGAAGGGCATTCTTTTCCATCGAAACCTACCAAACGGCGTTCCAAAGGTCGTGAGAAGACTTGATTCATGATCTAATGCGATATGCCAAAACCCATTCTGTAAGTCACATACGGTATACACCTTAGCCTTGAAGAGCTGGGGTATCAGATCCTCTATCGTTGACATAGAATAATGGCTACGTTTGAGTGCCCTGTTGAGGGGCTTAGGATCCAGGCAGATGCGCAGGGTCCCGTTGGGCTTGCGCACCATGACTAGACTGGATATGCAGTCTGTAGGTCCTTCAACCGGCTCTAGCACTCCCAAACTCGCCAGGCGCTTCAGTTCCGCTTCCAGATGTTGCCTAAGTGCAATGGAAACCTTTCGCGTGGGTATTTGCACCGGAGTTACTGAGTCCTCAATGTCGAGATGAAGTGGTTCCCCCAGACATCCCAAAGAGCCATCAAACACGTCTTTATACACCTGTAGGAGATCAGGTATTTGAACGGGCTTTTCACTAACGTTCTGACCAGACATGTGAGTATTTGTACTGTCAACGTTGTCCTGACACCGAGCTTGAAAGGTTGCCGCCATAATATTCTCGTGCTGTATCCTCACCAGATCCATCTGTTGTATCGACCTAGCTCCCAAAAGTGATGTGGAGGCATCGTCCACAACAACAAAGTTGGCTTTGTATTTCTACCTGTTTTTGGGTTGTTCATATTGACTAAACACTTGCCCAATGGTCTTAGTTGACTCCTGTTGTAGAGGCACAGCATTTGGTTTGTCTTCTCAAGGACCACTGTGGGTACCAAATCTTGTCGTCGAATAACATTGCATGATGCACCCAAATCCAGTTGGAACCGCACTCGTTGGCCTTCCATTTCCATGTATGCAAACAGCTGTTTTGGGAAACTGAGTGCTGCACTGCATTAATCTCTTCCGTTAGTGTTAGGTCATTAGGTGTTCTGATTCCCATCACTCTCCTGCTCAGTCCAGTTGACTGTGGTCCTCTTCATGCTTCGACACACCCCAGCATAGTGATACTTCTTTCCGCATGCTTTGCATTCGTGGCCATAAGCTGGGCATTTTCCTTTCACATGTTGTTGCCCACAGTATCCACATGTTTTCTTGCTTGCCTTTGGTTTTGCTTGTGGCATTGATGTGCGCCTGACTGACTGGCGCATTGCGTGTACCTCTTCATGACCACCCATAACCTTCGATTGCTGTGCAGATCGCTCTGCTGCTCGACATATATCAATACAGAGGGACAGGCTCAAGTCCTTTCGTTCCAGCAAAGACTTGCATAAGGACTCCTTTGTGATTCCACAGACAATTTGGTCGCAGATCATATCCTCTGACATTGCCTGGAAATTGCAGGTCTTGACAAGAGTGCGAAGGGCTAGTAAGTACTGCTCAAAAGTCTCTCCTTGTCCTTGCGTCCTGGTTCTGAAACAAACCGCTCATACGTAACATTCACTGTGCCAATGAAATGTTTCTCCATTTTTGACAAGACCGCGGCCAGGCTGCGTCTGTCTGCCTCGTTATTGAAACTTAATGCGTTATACGCCTCCACACCAGCCTCCCCCAGGCACATGATGAACGTCGCTAGTTGGTATTCGTCAGATTGTTCGTATATTCGGGACACCGTGGCATAAGCATCCCACATTTGGCGCCAAGTACGCCAGTTGCGCGCTCCGTCGCCCTCGACGCATAAAGGCCTGGGCGCTGTCAACACTCCTAGCTAATTAATTAATTTTCTCTCTACGATATGTCGGTCAGCTTAGTTTACTATTTGGCGTAGAGAAGTACATACACAACTGTAAATGATGTGTACTACGTAGAATCCTTGCACCTTTCGGCCATTCCACTTCCCGAATCTATCTGCTGGCCACTCGTCCATTCTTCAATACGACAAAATCAAAAGGCAACAGTGTTTCTGGTTTCTTTTTTTAGTTCTGCCTCAAACGCCCATGCACTGACAGACTCGCGCTCTTTTCTACCTGCAGCTATCACTGTTCCGCTCCCAGTCACCGAACCATACGATGCGGCGCGTGCGCATGCACAAATCAAGCCGCGATCACCGGGACCTCACGCAGGGTATGACCGTGCCTTGCTTGTGGTTCTAGGCCTCCCTTTGCTTTCGGTGGTCCGACCGCGCGATGTTGTATCACGTGATGTTCTCTCCGAAAAGCAATAACGTGAGAGTCGTTTGGCTTTCGCTACCGTCCAGCTCAGAGTGTCTGATTAGGAAGTTCTGTAACTGTTTACGTGTATCCGTTTATACGTGTCGCAGACCCGGATACGTCACACCTACCATAGCATGTGCACGGATTCTTCTACTAGAAGTCATGATGAAAGCTGGATAGTAATTACGGGAAACGTACAACAGAACAGCACAAGTAAAAGAATAATAATCGCCGTTAATTAACAAGATGAAAGAAGACGGAAATTATGCCTAGTAATTAATTAATGGATATTGTATTGTATTATATCCTAGAAATGAGGTCATGTGCAGAGCATGTGAAGGTACATCTGCATTTCACGTCGATGGAAGCTGTTCTGGTAATTCTAGATCTGGTGATGTTGCAGTATGATTTGTCAATTACTAATCGACTCTGTGAACTTCCTAACTTTTCTGTGTAATCTCGTTCTCACTTGGTGTGGGTGTAAGTCTATTGTATTGAACTAACAATAGGCTACTGCACATTCTAGCTCTTTGTTCTCTACAAGATGCCAGCACATTTTGTTGTGGAAATTCTGCTGTTATTTTCATGGCTTCAAGTCATCTTTTCTGTTGAGGTAACATTCAAAACGTTCTAGCAAATAGTTTGTTTGAAAGTGCAGTCAATAATCCAGTATAATTGCTGCTAAATCTTTTGGTTGGATATTTTAGAAATCATTGCCAGTCTTTTGTGATCCAGCTGTTCCTACTGATCCTATAGAGGTCTTCCTAGTCCTGTGGGTCAGACAGGCATACCTGGGGTACTTGGAACACGAGGTTTGCCAGGCTTACAAGGTTTTCCAGGAACAGTGGGTAACACCGGAGATCCAGTGAGTTTATATCGTATTTCCTTGAATAGTAACCGGTTGCTATTTTTCAAACTGATCACAACCACAGGTTACTATCTAAGCAGGGTTACTAGTTGAGCATGGGTTACTATTTTTTCAATGTCTGCTATCATGGTTCAAGTTGAAGTAAAGAGCTATGCAAGTGTTAGACGAACACATGTACTCTTGACGCATGCAACACTGTCAAGTTACTGTAATCCCTATTTCTAGATACCGGTAGTTTACACAGTGTCCTCGTCATAAAAAACTATAATGTCCTCATTGTTGTGATCATTGCTTTATCTTCTTCTGGCTGTGTCTCTTGTGCTGGACTTGCGTGTGTTCCCTCAGTGTTTTGTGTTACCTTTTGGTAAAAAATCTGTCTACCCTCATAGCATGGACCGTTTTGCATCCAAGGAATGGGTCACTAATCAAGCATGGGTTACTATTTTTAGACTGATCAGATCCACAGGTTACTATTCCAGCAGGGCTACTAATCGAACACGGGTTAGGGTTACTATTTGAGGTAATACAGTATAAATTAATAAAGTCTGTAAAGTACTCTAAACCTCCTTATCTGGACATATTGGGAGCCAACCTTGCCATAAGTGGGATGTGTCCATATCTCGGAGGAACTGTTTGTTTTGATACCGTGTGTTTCCCAGTTTTTAAGGTTGTAAAAAGCAACCTGTTGTCTAATTTTCTTTGGTCTTCACATATGTCGCTAATCATTGACTTGGCAACTCCAAATTGGTCCACAACAAATCTCAGTGAATATTCTTTTCATTTTTTTAAAATTTGAACTTTTTTTCTAGAGTTAGCACGAAACAGTTTCATTTCTGAGAACCTGAAGACATTGATATCATTAGATTAGGTGTTTGGTAGCGGGAAGTGTCTGGATATGAAAGGTTTAAATAAAGGATGTTTGTGTGCAAATTCTGTCATTTCAATGTGGAACAACAGAATTATTGCTGTAGAAAGATTTATCAAATGTATGATGGTAACAAGGTCTTCTTGGTCACGTTGGCCTACCACGAAAAAAGGGGTCAATTGGATTGCCAAGTGAGGTGAGATGACAATTCTATAAATTTTTAACTTATAGTGTATTCAGACAAACTCACATATAAAACATTAACTATTATTGTGTTAGGGTGTGTTTGGAGTGAAGGCAAGGCTGGACCAAACGAGAAAAAGGCAGCATTGGATTGCAAGGTCTTGTTGGATTAGATGGCCAACGAGGTGACAGAGGACAAAAAGGTGAAAAAGGAGTAACAGGAGAAGTTGGTCATGTAAGAAGACATGATGTTGATTGCATACTTGTTGACTTCATGATTAAGAAATGGCTACTTGATTACTTTCAACTCACGGATGTTTTCTGTTTGCTTTGCTGCAACCTGGTAGGAGCTGTCTAGTGACCAATCAAATTTTCTGCAAAACAACTGAATGTGTGTACTCTACAGCATTAGTAAGCTTAAGCATTTCTACACAATTTTTCATGTAACTCCACCATGTGTTCAAGCACATGAATATACGAGCGTGAGGAGAGGACTGGGTATGATGTATTTATACTGGGTATGATATTTCTAGCACCCAAGCTTCGTCTGCACCGATCAGTGTCCAGTATTCACTTATACCCCATTCACACAAACATTTGTAACTGTGCTGGCACGGTTTGGCTCGGTTTCACTTCGTCGTGTGAATGCTGGCCGAACCGAACCGAACCGTGCTGAGTTGGCCCACCTCAAGTTGCCATTCCAGCACGGTTTGGTTCGGTTTGGTTGTGTAGTGCCTGCCAAAATGAAGACGACGTCGACGTCTATGCTCGCTACTTCTCGTTATTTCCGCAGACTGTTCTAGTGCCAGCGAGAAGTAAGCGCGGACAGCTTGTTCCATGACGACGTCTGTATCTGTACCAAGAGACACGTCTACTAAAACTCGGCTGGCTCGCTTTGTCAGAACGTCGTGAACAAGGGCTGGCTTGGCTAGGCTCAGCTCAGTTTGGAGCTGTGCTCGTGTGAATGAGGTATTAGAATAAGTGACTTGTCCCACTTCCGCTACATATTGACCGGTCAATAAATCGGGCGTATAACTGCCTGGGGCTACTGGTTTATTGACCGGTCAATATGTAGCAAGAGCGGGATCTGTCACTTATTCTAAGCGAATGCTAGACACTGATTGGCTCAACATCTCAGCTGGGTGCTACAAGCCTGTTATAGACCTTCTGTTGAGTGCTCTGCTATATGGTTCTGAAGCGTGGACACTGTATCAAAAGCATATCGAGAGCTTGGATTGTTTCCATATGATGTGTCTACGCAAAATAGCTGGGATTAAATGCAATACTTTGTTCCTATAATACGGAAGTTCTTAGGGTCTGCCATGTGAATGGTATTGAAACAATTTGCTGTCAGCACAATTTCGTTGGTCGGGTTACTTAGTTTGTATGGAAGATGAGAGAATTCCAAAGGTCATGTTCTATGGAGAAATTAAGGAGGGTGTGCGTTCGAAAGAAGATCCCCAAAATGGTTCAAAGACAGTCTAAAGGCAAACCTAAAGTCTTGCAACATTAATTCTCAGCTTTGAGAAAAGCTATTGACAGGTCATTATGGAGATTGGTGTGCGTTCTAGAACTTCCATTGACCAATTGAACACCATCACTGTGTAACCCTAATGTTCAAATGACAAGCCAGAAAAGCAGGTAGTCATCAAAGCACCCAATATATCTGTAACATCTGTGGTCGCATATATGGATCTCGTATTGGGCTGTTTTGTCATGGTCGCCACAATTGAGATTTGTCAAAATCGACAACTCAGTCCATCATCAATAATATAGTATTGCTGAATGCAAGATGGTATACAATTTAATTAAACAGTGAAACTATGCTGTACAAGTAGATTAATTTAAATTTACATTTACTTTGCTTTATTCTTTATTTAGACAAGACAGGTTTAATTGATGCTTTAGTGCATCACAAATTTGTGTTGCACTCAGGTTGCCAGGGTTCCTGTTGGTACTGAAGCTGGTGCATGCAACATGAGCACATCAGGTTATTTGTTCTACCACAATACTAATAAATCTGTGCTGTTTTGTGATTCTAACGAGTGGATTGAAATGTAAGCTGCTTCACAGAAGTTCTAACACATAAATCATTGTTTTTGTTAGATTGTGTAAACCATATGTATCTTGTTGTGCGGTTGAACACAAGATTAACTCATTTCAGTTTTTGCAGAAAGTCATGTCTTCCTTGCCCATAAAGGTATTCATGTTGGTAGATGCCACATGTATTAGATGACTAAGAAATATTTGTGTAGGTTTATTGTGACTATTCGGTGATCTCTAGTCGGTGTTTACTTGTCTGGAAACACTCGTATTTTCAAGTTGGAAATCCAACTGATGACATACGTACATTCAGTTCAGTTGATCGGCCATGTACTGATCTGTCTGATCGTTGGTGTAATGTGGGTAACAATGATAATGTTCCTGGTCAATTGACAGTTGCCTATCATGAAGGACAAGTGTGTATGCATATCGTGGTGACCGTAATACTAAACTGGGAAAGGCATGGCGTGGAGCAATACTCAACAATCCAGTCAAAATTACAGACCATTGTACTGATGACCTCCACAACCAAATGTTCATGCAGATGGAATACCGGGGTTTGACATTTGACAAATGGAAGACTGGTGTATACAATACTAGCTGAGATACAGATACATACAGGAGTATGACAGACTGTCACTGGGAAAATTGTCAGTTACCTTTGTCTCTCTCGTCCAAAGCAGCTCATTTGCAAATGACAGTTGCTATATTTCTTTGTTGACTTTGCACACAGACTTGTTGACTATGCATTTTGCATGTTGGATCTCGTTTGAGTTCTAAGTAGAAATTTATTGCATAAAACTAACAAAATTCTTGTTTGTTGTGTTGTCTTGAGTTCTGTTACATTGTAGTACTTGACAGAAGTGAGTGATGCCAAATATTAATCAATTACTTGATGTCTCTTTACAGCTGGTTTGAAACAGACAAAAGAACGTATAGACTAAATTTTGTAGTAGTCTACTGTACTACCCTTCTGCGCCCGTTAATAAAGAAACATGTATTGCAGTTGCTCGCGTTTTCATCTGTCACTACAGCATTTTAGGTTCTATTCTGGCTTGGTTTTTCCAACTTATCAACTTGTTCATCCTCTTCATGTGGCATGTCATTAATTCATATTAATTAATTTGTGAGAAGTATTTTGTGTTATAATTCTTAGGTCTGCTTAGTTTGCCTTTCAGAGTATGTTCATTCAATTTATGTTTTATTTGATTTTCAAAAGTCAAAAATCCATGACTGGACACACCCTTGTAGCCATCCGTGGGTACACAGAGCATGCGCACAGATAAACATGCAACAACAACAACAACATGTAGTCGACAGGACGACAGCAGCAGTCAGTGTCAAACATCAGAAGCTTCTAGTGTCACATATGTATGTATCATGTATTCGTTATGCCGGTCCTACAAAGCTTTTATCTGGATCCCCGCATACAGAAGCTAGTAGCTGCTACAGTAGTGGCAGAAGAATATTTTTAATATTTTATAAACATTTTAATAAAATTTAGTACATTTAATTAACATAATATTTTGAGACTTGTCAGAGAAACAGTTCCAGTGCATGTCATTTTTATTACAATAACAGTAAGCTACAGCATTTGCCTGATTGTGCTGACATAGAGTGATGAAATTTATTTATCTACATTGAAGCTGGTGATTTCAAGTAGATCAAATCAAGATCAGATCTGAAAAAGATTACTATTTTCTCTACTCCTATGTTCTCTGTTCACTATCCATGTTATAACTTTACTATCTCTAATACAGAATGCAATGCTCTCATCTTAAACTGTACTTGATGTTCTTCATGTTCTCCTAGCTCCGCAACCAACTTTCCATTCTATTCGTTACTGATTCTCTGTCTTTCATCCCTACGCCACATCGCATTCCATTTCTGAATGAGTTATTTACCGTTCTAACAATTGAAGCTCTTTCCAAGTCCCACATCTGACTTCCATAACCTAACACAAGAAACTACACAACCATAATCCTTTTCCAGGCCACGTCCGAAGGACAATGTCCTCCCAATTTCCAATTTTGTAACACCTGCATTTCACAGCACCGTCGAATCTCTGAGACCCGGTCCTCTATGGCACAGCAAAATATCTAACATTTTATTGACCTTTGCGAGGCAAGACATTTTTCAAGTTACACTAACATTCAAGTCCCTCATGTGCACACTGTAGAGATATGTATTCTCCTCAGTTTTGTTGGATCACAGCAAAGTGACAGAACTTGAACAAGAATCCTACACATCCTGTGGCTACAGGTTTCATGCTAACATCTTTCTACTCTGCCTCTTGTCTGACAAAAATAACATTTGTACCTACCCACTTCCCAATCGTCGCCCCCATCCCACACGACACTTACTGACAAGTAGTCCCCTCCCACTTCAAGAAGAAAAAGATATTTCATTCTTGACGTGGGAAGGACTACCTAAAGAACGGACAAGAACGAAAACCATTAAGGCAGAAAACATAGTTCATTTCTTATCACCAAATATGGTAACTACTCACAATACTGACCAACGAGAACAAAGGCAAACAGTACCAACAAGTAGCGTAATAGTGCTGCTGCCACTGATCACGCCATCAACAATATAATTTATAATTTGCTCATAAACACTACGTCTCACACTGTTATGCACGATATGTCTGCTTGTATTCCGTGTCCAACCTGAGAAGATGTTTGAAAAGCTCATAAACCGACCAACAAATAGCAGTTGCAGGCATCTGGTAAACAATCCTGGGCCACATCCCTTTACAAAAACCGAGAACACCACTCTCGATGTAGATAACCTTCAATGCATTAAGCATTCCCCGGATATAGTGTCTCTCTGGACGAACCGTTGTTTCTTGTGTATTGAGCAATGTCTTGGCTACATCTAGTGGTGTTGTCACTGCAGACGCTGTAATACCAGCTGCAGCACCGGCAATCATGTGAGTTCGAGGCTCATAGTGACCCCTCGGGTTAAGTTTGTGTCGACAAGCTTCATATACAATAAAGTTGGTGCACTGGAAAGGAATATTCATGGTCAGTTGAGTGGTGTAGCTTCGGTAAAAGGCAATGATGCCCTCAGTACGAAGAATGTGCACTGCGCAATCAATGGCACCTTTGTACGGACTTCCATACACTTGCAACCGTTGCTTGATAACTAAAACAAAGAAATTTTGCAAACACGATACATAGCAATCAAAATTCGGTTTTAAGCCATTCACTCACTAAATTTATTGATCTACATCAGTTCCAATAATTAACATCTAACATTTGTTATGCTCACAGATAATTGATGAATGACATTGTCTGTCTGTCTGTCTGTCTGTCTGTCTGTCTGGTATATTCAATAAATCTCATATAAATAACTCAAATGTGTCCCAACTACTACAATGCCATGCTATAACACAAGACAATAGAAAACAATTAAACCTAATGAACTATTAACTACCACTATGACTACAAGCTACTCACTCTAAAACAGAACTGCCTGTCAGACTTTTAACTTTTCCCATAATGACTTGACTATTGGTCCCATAATGACTTGACTATTGGCCTTCTGCTAAATGATTGAGAAACGTCTTGGCCAGTAAGGCATGAAATCAGATCTTGCACATACACCTGAGCATCCTGGAGCAGCTGCTGCGATAGTGTTCAGGTACCTTTCAGCATCCAAACCCCATCTTCCGTAGTGCTCGATGACCAAGGACACAAGAGGAATGGCTACCACAAGGCACAGCCATCTTGTCATTCTTTTGTTTCTTCTCCTCTCTCTTTGATGATGCAACTCCTTCATCAACTGATCTGGATAGACCTTCAGAGCTCCAAGGATGGTCTAGAGCCACATCCAAGTTGACACTTGAACCAGAAGTAGAATCGTATACAACGATGTCAGGTCGACCTTCATTAGAAGTGTATCTATAACCTCGATCCAAGTCCGTGATGTAACCCAGATGCATGTAAGCATTCATGCCAGCCACTAACACACTGTTGCCATACTGGACCACCTCCATGCTTACAAATGCGTAGGTGGTATACTTTGTCATCCATGGTTTTACCACACTTCACAAGTAGAGTCCAGCTTCCAAACAGCATAGGCCACCCAGCCTCATCAAAGCCTGTCTTGCCTTACTGCCTGTCTGTCTGCCTGTCTGTCTTTCTGTTTGTTTGCCTGCCTGTCTTTCTATATGACCAAACCTGTTCACTGGATTCATACTTCTAAGCCTTGCATGAATAATAGCTTTGTCAAAAAGTGGATTGATGAACCTGTCTGCCTGCATGCGTTGTGCATTAAATTACCGTCAATGGGTGTCATAAAACCATCATGGATAAGCGTTGCTATGAGGCCAGCAATTCCATGAGCAACATGATGATATTCAGCCTTCTGATTGCTCAACATTCGTTTGCTAAATTCATAGCTTGAAAAATATAAAGCATGTGCTGGACCAGCTCCAGCAGCCACCACATTCATTCCACGAAAAGGAATTAGCAAGCCTTCTGATTGAACCATTGACCGGATAGCACTGAAAATACCACCAGTGTACATCGCCTTGGGCCTGAGGCTTTGCATGCGTGTCTAAAATACAATACAAACTACTCAATGTTTGCAACACCTTGAAAGTACTTGGAAAGTAGTAAAGGTCCCACAATGGCACATACTGTAATCCTGAAAATTTAGTAATTTCATAAATAAGAAAATTTTACAAAACTTAATAACAAAAAATGTTGAAGTAACACTAAAGCAACAAACAATGCACGCACTCTGTTGGTAGAAATGTCAACCTTTGTTCTGAGAGTGACAAAAGCTTACGGCTAACTAGCAGCCCTGACAACACATTGCAAGACATAACTTATGTTCCATATAAAATGCAATCAATGTGAATTTATAAAAATTGATTGCATACAAAATTGACTACCTGCTAAACTTTCCAAGATTACAGTAAATCATTCCATCCAAACAAGCACGAAAGCCTGGTTCACAATATGTGCCCAGCTGAGCTGCAACAAGCGCCACACTGCTCATCGAAAATGAACGACAACGGCAAATTGTGAACCAATTGCCGCATGGCAAAAACAGCATGCTGTAGAGGATAGAAAACTGTTCTATCTCTGCAGCAAACTGCTCACTGAAGTTTGACCAATCATAGCCTAGAATGACATCAGGTAGTCACGTACACTTATCCAAGATTTTCTTTGCTTGAAGTATTGTATTGCAACAAGTGCAGTGTAATAGCTCTAAAATGGTACTCTGTAAAAGTGGCTCTGCGTCGTAAAGACACAATTCACGGACACAATTGTTCTGCTCCCTACCTTCTCCAAAATATAGGGCATACCTAGTAACATTTGTTGCACATTTTTCAGCAGTGAAGAAGTAGCAACAAAGTTAAATTCAAAAACACAAGCGTAATTAGGACCTCTTTATACAGGTAATTATTATGCCTCAAGGGCCAGACAGGACAACAGACACCGCAGCCAAAATATGATTTGTGAATAGAGACTGTGGCACAGCAACACATTCACTTGGTAGAACGCCGCAATCAGCAGTTTCCCGCACCATGTCGTAGAGGTGAGCGGAACATATTGTGAACCCAGCCTTACTGATCTAAAAATGCAATCATCTAAATAAAGTTTTATCAGTCATTCACATAAACATTAGCTTTGCTTAAAATTAAACTTTGCATAAAAAGTCTATGTCTGCATAGGATGTAGCAGCAAGAAGTGGTCTTCGTGAATAGTAATGAATGTTCACTACTTATCAAAAGCAACTACTCATTTCACTCCGACTGTATTTGCTCAGCTCCAGCAAAGTCACTTGATGAACAGAGGTCACCTGTTTTCTTACATGTACTTTTCTGTAGGTGTCAATTTCTTTAGGCGTCCGATTATTTTCAGTTTTAGAATTAGAAAACTTCTTCAACAAGTACAGTGACTGGTCTATCTAAAATGTACCTCTTCTTCTTGACTTCAAGATGGCAAAAAACGTTAAGCAGAAAGTGTGAAAGTCACAACAGTTCTACCAGACAAGTGAATTCAATACTGAATACTGTTAAGCCAGTACAAAGAAAGTGGTATTTATAATCTCAAAGACTGCAGCTCTCTAAAGCACATATCCTGCATGCATTGCCATTGTCAAATCCATAACAGTCAATCCATTTGCAAAGGCATGTGTACAGTGGTGTGGACATGTGTGTGTGTGTGTGTGTGTGTGTGTGTGTGTGTGTGTGCGCGCGCGCGCGCGCACGCGCATAATAGTGCCAGCAGTCAACAGTACACATGTAATCTGTAGAGCTTAAGAGCAATGTCACGCACTTTTAAGCATATAAAACTGCCAGTTTTCTCCTTTTTATGACAGTTTATTGATGTCTACAGTTAACTTGCAGTTACACCAAATTTTCAAGATCTGACAATTGCTGCATGGACACAACAAAAAATAATCTACAATTTAGGAGATTGTCAGCCATGTGGTCCTTTAAGCAAAGAAAAGCCAATTTTTCTCCTTTTTGACAATTCACTAATGTTTACAACTTGCAGTAATCTGGTGATTTTTGCAGTGAGAAAGACAGACACACGGATAGACAGACAGACACAAACAGACAGACATACAGACATACATAGATACAGTGTCAGACAGACAAGATATTGTTCAATTTTCAATTCAGTAAACTAAGTTTTGGTTTGTAGGCTCCATAGGAGAGCTTTCTAATTCTACTTGTCATGTATTTGTGTAATCTGTAGTTGTAGATGTGACTCTTATTGTTCCTTACCTGTTACTTTAGTTTCACCTGTATTAGCTTTGACGTAAAAATATATATGAAGATTTGACAGACAAACAGACAGACAGACAGACAACTACTCGCGTTACCCTTTGCACAGGTGTGGAGAGATAAACAAACTCAGACAGCAGTAAAACCTGATCAGAACTTTAACATTGCTATTTCCTTGTGATCAGCATTCAAAACTGTACCTTCTAGTCATGCTGTAGCACAGTGCTCATACCATGCTTATAATCAAGGTGTACAAGCTTCACATTGCTCATACCATGCTTATAATCAAGGTGTTCAAGCTTCACAATGTTAACACTTTAGTAACACCTTAAACAAATCTTGAAGGGAGACATCCTTTATTGAATATGACTCAACATAATCAGAAACGCATCAAGTCTAAAACCCACTGTCTGGCAAAGTTTATATAGTTAACCTTCCTAAATGTGCTCAAAAACCCTTTGTTAAATTAATTCAGATTGACTAACTAAAAACAAACTACGTGACTTCAACCAATTATTTCCAGCTCAGAACTTTTTACCCAAATAATCAGATCGATCAGAGGACATCCGACATCCATTCCGCAGGGCGGTGTAGGTGGGGCAAACACCCATGTCGGTAAAATGCCATCCCACATTTTAGACTTTCCAAGTCACGAGCGATACGCCGAGAATAATCATCCTACTCTAGCATGAGGCATACCTTCACAATATCGACCGGATACATCACGCAGTGTTCCATTATACCAGCAGCAGCGCCAGCCACCATATGTACCGCCACGTTCTCTGTCGGCAAACTTTCGTAGTCGACTTCCATATCTGCCGTATGTAAACGTTAACGCCAGATCGAGTGTACGTATAAGAGACATACCCTGGATAAGGCTAAAGGAAGCGCCAGACAAATCAGGTTGATGCACAGCCGACATACTGATTCGATGTGCCCATTGCCTGCGCACGCAGGTCTGAGCTATTTTAGTAGCTCGCGCACATGTACAGTCTGTGGTAGCCTCGAATTTCCAGACCAGAGAGCGCACAAGCACGCAAACTCTAGTCTGGACCAAGTCGATACTAAAATGATTTCGGAAGTATTTATCAATAACGATGTTAAATGGTGTCTAACAGCGTAGGATCGTTTTACCTAGATCAACATATCATTTGTAAATGCCATGAGATCTCACGAATAAAGAAGAGACGTCTGCAGTGTTTGCGGCGATATCTTGGTAGACGGCATGAAACGAGGACTCTTTCATTCTTCGGCAGACCGCTAGCTAGTCTAACCGCTCGACTAGCGAGACTACCGCTCGACCAGTTGTCAAAGGTGATGGTCTGGCGACGCTGCTGTGCATGTCACCTGTCACTGCAAGCTTGAAAATATCGAAGAAATGAAGCTGAAACTAAAACTAAGATGAGTGTGTGCAGAGTGTAATCATTGTTCTGGCATGCAGAGTTTAGTAATTGTTCTGGAGTGCACTTAGCCGCCAACGAGGATTTCACACGCGCGCAATCAGTGCTAGTGCACTTAGCATAACCAATTATTGCTAAGCCAATCAGAATTTACAACCGAGATTCGGGTTGTAGAAGCTAATTGGCTTAGAAGGCTATTTCCGAAATCATTTTAGTATCGACTTGGTCCAGACTAGAGTTCGCGCGCTTCGCGCGCTCTCTGGTCTGGAAGTTCGAGGCTAAGTCTGTGGCATCTTACATGGGCACGTGATCAGTTGACTCCTTAGATCCGTGCTTGGTCACTCTTCCTATTGCGAAGGCCTTTCTTTTATTTAAATGGTAAAAGCGATTGATGTACTGCGGTAGGCCCAAAGTTTTAGGACCGCACCGCGGGAACGCATGCAGTTCAGAGCCGTATATACGGCTCTGATGCAGTTGCTAGCCTCGGCCTCCCAGACCCGTGTAGCACCGATTCAAAATCGTCGACGCGTCCTCCATGGAATCATGCATGGAGGCTATGCAGTTGCAGCCAATCACGTGCAAGGGGACGCTGTAGACACTGTGACAGAACATTTTATATATACGGCTCTGAACTTCACTATGTCACTTAAGTAAATTTAATTAAAGACAGCCACACCTAAATTGTTAGAGCTAAGTAGACTACTAGAATTTTAGTAAATTGTCGTTTCTATCCCATAAATGGTGATATATCTAGTAGATGGAAACGTTGGCCTACGGACTTCTGAAGACTTTGAAGGCAATTTCAGTGAAGAGAAATAGCTCCTAGAGAGTTACAATTGTTTTCTGAAGTTTCATGCCACTCTAATTTACTAAATGCTGCATTCTGCGTGTATAACAGGGTCTTCACAGGTAGCGCTTGTGCTTGATTATCTGAATTTTACTTTATGCCATCTGGAGACTACATGAATTGATATAGTGCATTACATATCATAGGAGATGTATCCGAGACAGAGTTTCAGCCTGAAGAGCCATGCAACTATATGTTTCCACACAAATGGATGAAAATGGCACATGGCAAATGGATAAAGAGCTGTTAGACGCTCACGCCCCCAACCAGATGGCTGGGCTGCTGTGCACTACGCAGGAGCTATATGGGCCGCACTAAGCAATCTCTCCTGCAGCCTGGCCAGGTACTCACCCGGAAGTATGACACGACAGGAAAGAGTCTGGTTATGTGAGACTACTCACAGGAGTCCTGACTGTGACGACAACTATGGTGTGGGCACCCGAAGTCCCACCGGGACTCTAGTAACTGATGGACTTTCTCAGTTAGGGGATGTTTACACACACACACACACACACACACACACACACACACACACACACACACACACACACACACACACACTCCAGTTGTGTTGTCAGTAGTCCTTATTCAATTGTTCAGTACATAGAAACGACCACTTCTGTAGTATCAATGAGTGTACATAATGATATAAACTTGGTGAGAACAAGTCATTGCTGCAGACAGGTAGTTTGCCTGCAGTATACAAATAACCTGATACACCATAAACTATTAAAACAGGATACTGTAACAGAAAAACTGTATCATGTTGTCCCGACTACTTACTACAGATGCACCACTTTACTTGGTGGTTCCAACAACCAGTCAGAATTAGTATCGTCATCTGATTCCAAGTCATCTGTAATAAACACAGCAGAGAAATCTTTCTTCGCTGCAGTTCTTGTTGTATGTGCACCAATTTCTGTGCAAAGAATCTCTTCCTGGGGACGATGCACGGAACCAGAAGTATGTGGCATATGCAACCTACAGTCAGACAGTGTGCTCTGCACAGCAGGTTGTTTATGTCTATGTAACTGTTTCTGACTCGATTGGATGTCATAGCGCACGTCTACTGCTTCCACTTCAGCAGACACAACTTGAGCGACTGGAGACTGGGACACACCAATAGGCTCTCCTGGAATGTCGCTATTAGAGACATGTAAATGAGTGTTGGAAGATTGTGCCATCTTGTCATTAATGCAAGATGATGGTTGAGTCACGTGACAAGCTTCAAAATTCTGTGAACAACAATTCATCGCAGCATCAACCAAATCATGAAGTGCCAACTGCGACAGAATGAGCATAGCCTGTCGCTTATACTCCTCCTCTGGATTATCAGGAAATTTGGTATGCAGTGCATTGACTCCTCCTAGCAGAGCAGCGCCTTGCATGGAGCTCTCCATTACTGTGACGCTGAAGAGTGCATCTTGTATTGTCACACTCGAACGAAACATCAAACGTGCATGTGCTTGGCTCAGTCGAACCATGCTCTCTAGAAGTCGGATTGTTGTTCGTGCTGCATTACGAATGTCTGCCTGTCGTTGCTTCTGATAATACCGAGAAAGAACTCTGTTTGCTTCCGGTGTCATCACGGGTTTGATACTTTTCACATAGCAAAGATACAATTGCAGCTGCTCCATTGACCAAAGAGAAGGCTGACTAGGGTCACTACCTGCCTCACTCTGAGCCATTTCAAGCGAAGATTTACCAGCCAAGATGTAGTCGGAGACCACTTGGTCCCATTCATTGTTTTTAGCATCCAACAAAACCAGCACCAAATCAAACCTACTAAGAAGTGGACTAGCAAGAGCAATATTTACAGACACGCTCTCGTTTGGATCATACTTTCCCTTGGGATTAGTAGCCGCCACAACTGTGCAACGACTGTTCAGTTTGCAAACGAGACCAGCTTTGGCCACGCTGATGGTCTGCTGTTCCATTGCCTCATGAATGCTTGCCCTGTCGCGTTCTTGAATGCTATTGAACTCATCTATACAACAGATGCCTCCATCGGCCAGAACTAGAGCACCAGCTTCCAACTGCCATTCTCCTGAATCTTTAACTGCAGTAACAGTGAGACCGGCACCAGTTGTACCAATGCCGGTTGTTAGAACGGACCGAGGCATTAGCTTAGATGCATACTTCAAAAATTGAGACTTTCCTGTTCCAGGATCCCCGATCAACAATAGATGAGATTCACCGCGAGTCTTGGTGCCCGAGCTGTCGCTTCTTTGAACACCTCCTATGAGAACGAGTGTAACAGCTAATTTTACAATATAAAGACCAAACACTTGAGGACAAAATGATGCAACAATCAGATTTCTGGCGGTGAGTGGACAGGTTTTGTATTTGTCCCAGAATTCATCAAATTCTCGTTTCAAGTTACTGGTGACAAACACAGATGATCTCTGCTCGTTGTGCACTGTAACATGATTGGCTCTCAATGCTATATCAATGTCACACCGTGTGTCCATTCCCAGTGTCTGCCACCGTCTGCAAACAACACCCGTTAATGTCACTTCATCTCCAGCCTTACAGCTATCAACCAGATCATCTTCCAACACAACCCACATAGCACGAGGAATCGTACCCATTGACAAGCGCTGTACTTGCTCTTGAAGCTTTATTTCCTGGTAGTCCCGGCACCGTGGAGAGGTAGACTCCGGCAAGGCACCAACCTTCAATGAATTACAAGTTGTATCAGGACAATGGCTTGGCTTGGGAATGGTGTATGCCTGTTCAAAGGTTGCTTGAACTTGAAACACTTTGTGACATTTTCCACAGACAAAGTCTCGCTCATATTCAAGTATTTTGACAGACGACGTCCGAATGACAGTTCCAGTTATACTTAAGAAATATCCAACGTCTGCAGATCGAGGAACGGTGACTCGACTGTACTCAGGACAATCTGGGAGATTAGAGATTCGTGTGTGAACATTTGACTTCTGTATCATCAGGTCATGATCTGGGTGAGTCTTGTATATTGAATTCATGACTTTTTGAACTGCTTGATTGAATGGTGGCAAAAGGCTTTCAGTGTGGCTTAGGAGCTTGAGGGCTACATGCATATTTACATCAAGTAAGTTTGTTGCATCTACAGTGAGACTATAGTGTTGGTTCTTGTCCTCTTCAAAAAGAATGTTAACCACATCTCCACAATGTGATTCTTGAATAAAGTCCTCAAATGCAGAGCTGCATAGAGCTATGTCTTCCATGCTCAACGAACACCTTGCCATCACATCACTTGACAAAAAATTAAAACAATGTTTAATCATTTCCTTTAAAGTAGGCAGTGCAAATAAACCAGAACACCAATAAGTAAAAGACAAACAAGAAATCTAGGGTCAGACTGACCTCAACCCTGACAAACTTCATTGCTTGAAGCATGCATCTACACTTTGACAGACAGACAGACATAAAAGACCAGACAAACATCTAAACATACATACATAAATACACACATAAATGCAACAGCACGAAAAAACAAACTGTAGGTGTGGTAGTCGCCTGTTGAAAATTTCTCATATAAATACTAATAAAAACGCCCATCGTATGACTAACCACCAGACTATCATAATTACAGTAATACACAAATTTAAATTGTAGTTAATTGCGAGTCTACTGTAGACTACTAGAATGAAATTTCCGGAGTGACGCACAGTAGAAAACCTGCAGCTGAAAGACAGTATTGTTGCAACACGTCTTACCGATTTTATGTTTTTCCCCCACCACCTGTTGGTCTTCAATCAAGATACACTCAGTTCGTACAGTAAACAAATGAGAAACCTCGCGCCAGTCTTTCCGCATGCGCTAAAGTTGCGCTAAAAGCTCCCGGATAATGTCATCTAGTGACTCTCTAGTTGACAAGATCGTTGCCAAAGTGAAGGCCGAAGGCGTTTTCGATCAGTTCAGGAAAGAATGTGTTTCATTTATTGAAGACAGCGTAAGCAGTTTACGAAAGTTGAAGTAGAGTTTGGTCTGAATGTAGACCGTGTGAACTAGCTCGGGCTATCTGTTTTGCGTCAGTCTGTGTCTGTTCGTATTTTATGTATGTCGATATATGTCTGTCGTGCATGCAGTTGTACATATCTACATAGGCGTATAATCAAGGGCGTAATATTTAATGATTAAAATTAATTAATTAAAATCAAATGCGCACATTGGAGCATTGTGTGTATTGCTTTTGTTCTTGTGCATAGTCTCAATACCGTCATCTTAAGGACAAAGTAGGCCAGTTTGTGGAGGATTTTCTGAAAGACCAGCCTTGGCCGTGTCCTATTGAAAAGAAAAAATTGAGGGAACTTCTGAAAGCACAACTTCACATGTAATAGCCAATAGCTAACAACAATCATGTTGATGACATAGTGATGTGTTTGTTTTAGATCCAAACTCTTGGATCGTGTGGACAACATTGTCATCCAAGCTGTGAGGGAAAATTGTGATACTTCTTTGTTGCCACTTACAAAACCAATTGTTGAACAATTCTTTCCAAGTAAAACAAACAAAGAAAACAACAATCAGAAAGAACACAATAATCAGAAAGAAACATTAAAAGAAAAAGAGCAAGTATGTAGCAGTGAAGATGGTGTTGAGGAAGTGAGGGAAAAAGTTGGTGTGAGTGATGTTGCTGCACAGTCTCAACCAGCTAGACCAGACAGTGAAAATGCCGAAAAGCCAATACCCGTAGCATCTGAAGAGACAGCTGGTTCAGAGGCAGGTCCAAAAATCAGTCCTAAACCAACTGAAGAAATCATTGAATCTGTTAGCAATGCGAGCACTCATAAAGAAGAATCACATAAAAGAGAGGCAGCTACACAAATGTTACAAGATGGCGGCGAACCTGAAGTGTGTCAGGCAGAGATGAAAGATGCACAATGTACTGCAGAAGAGACTTTTTGCCATGACACCAATGACCACAAACCCTTGAACGAATCAACAAGACAACTTGAAATGGCAAACCAGCCAGTAAATTATCTAGCTGACGTAATCGATGACAAAGTTCAATCAGTGGACAAAAGTTCGGATGGCACTCCAGAAGAAAACACAAAAGCCAAACCCACTGATGAGCCAGAGAGTAAAGAGGGTAGTCTAGAACATCATGATAAGCCACCCTTGAAACGTAGGAGGTCAAGCAGGTCTGTTACATTAGAACAATCCTCTGAAAGGGCAGATACTATAAGCAGTAGGACTCGATCAAAAGACACAAAATCAGTAACTGTCCTTCCTCCCAAGAAACGAGCTAGAAAATTTTAACATAAGTAATAGGTATGAAAGTGTGAGATAACATGTTTACAGGTTTAAATTAGTATAACCAGTTATTGAACTGCTGCACAGCAATGTAACTGCGGCAGTTGTATAGTTAGTTCAAGCACTCCAGTTTCACATCACAACAAACGTACTAGCTTCCAATGTTAGTTTCAAACTACAGTGCTGATATCATATGTGACTCTTTCCTGCCATTTCTGTGATTCAAATTCTAAATTTTTGACAAGTCGGTCAACAGTTCAACTATATCACACTTGACATAATTTATGATACTGTCCCTGTCACGTTATGATATCCTAGGAGAGTGATGTCTGGTGAGCCTTTCAGACAGCTCATGAGTGAAGCACCACGTTTCACAAATTCAATGCACACAACAAATGCTAGTTTGCCTTCATTCAGTGTCATTGCTACTGCCAAGGCTAGTAAAGGACCATAACGCTTTGCCCATGGCCAATAACTACAACAAAAACTAGAAAGATTCTAGGTATGACAGCACAACCAGGGGTCCAGCAAGAGCACTACTCAGCAATGCACATACTAAGGCCACAGTTATTGGTTGTGAAATGCAACGTCTACAGTGTACTACCACTGTAATTTCTATACTACGCGCTAGATTGTTCTTGTACATTACAAAAAGCATGCAACATGAAGATATTACCCAAATGACCACTGCATATTCGAAAGCTTCCATGCATTGGAAGCCATGTTTGATTAGTTGTAAGGTTTGGACCATAAATTGCATTGACAGCAACCAGTACATACGTATTGCTTGTCAATTCTCACTTAGCTATCAAAATAAAATCTTAGCAATGTGATGTAATGGTCAATTATTCCTTTCTTTACTATATACATGAAATTATAACTACAAAACTGATATTTCTCAAACAAACAACGCGCACACTCTAGCACACACCACACACACACACACACACACACACACACACACACACACACACACACACACACACACCTAAACGTTAGGAGATGTCAATTACTGGTTATGCCTCCCAACTAACAGCTGGGCTCCTGTGTGCTACTCAGGAGAACTCGGCGCCTGTGCTAGCAATCTTCTGGAGCCAGGCCAGGTACTCACAGGAGCACCAGCTTGTGAAGCCAACTGTGATGTGAACACCCAAAGTGTCATCTGGACCCAGTGGCTGATGTCACATTACAGACGATGGCCGCTTAGGGCCCCAGTCAAATACCAGGTACTCATTTATATTCCTTAGTCGAGAGAGGCAACTGTGTGTGAATTTCTTGCCCAAGGAAAGTATGCCATAGTTTGTCGTCACTATGACTTGAACTTGCAACATTGATGGGTCCCGGATGTACACACTCTATCGGATGACTCTCTAACCAACTGAGCTATATACATATGTAGCACCACACAATACACACAAAATGGATAAGGAGCTGCCGTGCCGTTCGTTACACACACACACACACACACACACACACACACACACACACACACACACACACACACACACACACACACACAACCCTTTCCATACAAGGCTTCATCATCAAAAACACCACTGTTAGAAAAAGAGGACCAAGGCCTATTTTAATCAAATACATTTACTGTACAACTGCCAATGTGTTGTACTATTTGATACAGCAGTTCTCTAACAGATTAACTGTACATGACTTTCACACAGAAGCACTCTTCAGTCTTATCACTTTCATTGTTGATGAATATCAGGACTTCTCTGCTAATGGGTATCATTTGCGGCAAAAATTTGAGACCAATTGGATATGTCTGGCCAGCCGGAATCTTCAAGAAAGACAATATCATCAGAATTATCAGTGACGCATATGCGACAAAACAAAGACTATTCATCCAGATGCTACCTACAAGTATGTCTGTCAGTCCGTGGTCACATATCTTTCCACTACAGAACAAGTGGTCTAGTAGGGCAACCTGACAATCAAAGATTTGATATGAAAAGACTGTTCATATGTTAGTCTACTCAAGACTGTACTTCACTCAACTCCTAGTGTCTTAATTTTGAATACTGTTTAGATAGATTGTCCAATTGCTGTCACCACACATGATGTATTTCCCACTGTAAAAATGCAATCTTCAACCTATGTTCAAAGCTTGAAAGCTCTTTAGAAAGTTTGTTACATCTTCACTTCAAATGCAGTCAACACAATAGCGTGTATGCAACAGTGTCTGTACTAGAAATAGCCATGATCAGAAGATCAAGTCAGCTGCAAATGTCCTTGAGAACCAAATCACATGATCCAGGCTGATACTTGCAGATATAAAGCCATTTAAAGGGTTAGATTTACAATTTCAAATTAGTAAGATTCCACTGTATGTTCACTTTTCTGTATACCCATAAACTGTGCAACTTGACTATATCTGTTGCATAAGCATCATAGCCATACACTTGAAATATTGTTTTATTTGTGTGATGGACAGCAGGGATAAAGAAAAACTTAACCCCAAAGACTTACTAAAGTGATGACTTGCAAACAAAAATTACAACGAACAGTTGCAAGTACTACAATCATTCGTTGCTAGTGGATCTTTTAGTCACAGAACATCACACTAAGCCAATTAAAAAGTAAGTACAGACTCATTGTTCGTAACAAACATATGAGATTCAAACACTTGTCTGTGAACTTACGTATTCTACCACAGTACAACCTCTCATCTGTCCACTGACTGACTGTATTAGAAGTAAAGAGAAACCAGTGACCACAGTAGCCAATATACCTCAATGACGTTTTCACGAAACTGCAGTAAGTCAAACGATGTTGAATATAAGTGAAATCGTTTACTGACAGAATAGGGATTGTGGTAAGAAATTTTCTGTTACACAGTAATGCAATACAGAATAACAAAAAGATGTGTTTTTCAACAAGATCTAACCTTGTAAGCAAGTTTTCCAGTTCTCACAGAGAGCAGTTGCTCAAATGCTTTAGTAATGACAGGAGGTCTGCAGGTGGCACACAATAGCCAACTTCTCACCAACTGATAAAATTCAACATGTATAGCTAGGTTAAGGTAAATGTCATGAACAATAGAAAAGCGTTGCAACCAAAAAAGGAAAAGCAAGACACAAACAAACAAGCAGATCACAAACACATACAAATAAACAGTCAGATGAAAACACTAATGCATAAACAAATAGACAAACAAACAGACAAACAAACACAAAGACAAACAGCCAAGACAAACAGACAGACAAACAGACAAACTCACACAAACATAAAAGCAAAAAAGCACACAACAAAAATCAAACAGAAACAATGTTGGACTTTTCAACATTGAATGATAAAGTTACAGTCACAGCCAACCAAACCAACATGAACAGCAAAACCTACAGTAAGTATGATGACACTGACATAAAACAAATAAATTTTCCACCTTTGCTACAGTTAGTTTACCAATCTTAGTAATTAGCCTACATGTTCTATTACAAACAAATAACTTACGTTAAAGCACACAGACACAAATTCACATAAATACATCCTATAAGTATTTTACCAAACAGGTACAAAGGATATCAACAACATTGACAAAGACAGATTTTGTCCCAGCTTCCATTAACTTGAGTGACATGTGAATTTCATGTGCAGCGTTGGCTGAAAGTTGAAATGGTACCTTAGGGTTCACCTACACTCACAACACTAAGCCATGCTAACAATGAAAACTAACACTGTCAGAATACCACAAGCTGTTCAGGACAAGATGAGAAGCAACGCACTGTCTTTGGTAATGAAAGACCCCGAAGAATGACAGTCACTTCAGATTTTTGACCTTGAACTGCACTTACATCAATTCTAAACACATACATATATACAAGTGACATGGTTGTTATTTCAAACCATTGTGCAGCAAATTTCCACATCTGATATCAACCAAATTGACTGAATGTTACATTATAAACTACATGATAAACAGATAACAGGGCAGCTAGAAGAGCAACTGCAATCAATACAGCAGAATGCACTTTGCCCTTGGCTTTTAAAACAATATGAAGTAGCTGCATACCTCACCAATACATATAACTGTGTTTATACATAACACATGAACAAGTCGTTGGCCATCTATTAATTTATATTGATTTTATATGTTTCGTATTCATGGCAAGATTTTGTTTGTTTGCGTGTTATGTATAAATGACATGTGATGAGATACATCTGTACTGAGAGCAGAAAGTACAACATCTAACAAATAGAATGAAAACCAAAGCTTAAAAGCACAATACTGCATTGAGAATGAGCTCTCATTAAATCCATCAGGTGTGTACACATTTCAATGTAAACACAATGTCAAACATTATATATACTGGACAAATTCAAGCAACAACTGCAATCACAGTAGTCAAAACAAATTTGAAGCAATAAGTATCCAGTCAACTTCAAACCCATTAGTTTCAAAGCAAAGACTACGCTAAAGTGCTGAGAGCTGATGAAAAAGGCAACTAGAAAGTCGACACATGACAAATTTCAGAATCAGAAATCTAACAGTTGCACTGTCATTGTACTGCAGTTTTGAAGTTGTGTGTGTGTGTGTGTGTGTGTGTGTGTGTGTGTGTCTGTGTGTGTCTGTGTGTGTGTCTGTGTGTGGCCGAGGATTAACAATCCAGGGAATGACGAGGATGGAGTGAGACTGGGTCAAGTCTAGTTTGGTTTGATGACGCAGATGAAACTATAGCTTGTCACACACTCATGCAAGAACAAACATAATGTTCAACAGCTCTGATTATCATAAATGCTGAGTATAATTTGTGACATACTCAAATGGCAGTAACACAGGCCTGATCTAGATGTTGCGGGTACGTCACATGCATCCAGACACTTAGTTCTCTTGTTGCACTGCTTGCCCAAAGACCTGGCTGTGCATTCTAGACAAGAGAGTAAGCTTGGACTAGCACTTCCGTGCCCACTATAATCTCTTCTTTGTGCAGATATCTATAGTCTCTTACTAGATCATTCTGTTCAAACGTCACATCTTTGACAAAGGAGTTATCACTGAAATCGGTGGACATACCATCATCATGTTTACAATACTAGGGTTTCACAAACCCTCATTACATCTCTGCAAGTTTGCACAGAAAGCTCAGTGGACAACCACCTACCACTACACAGCATAGTTTCTTAATCAGTAAGCATAGCCCACTTCCAGGATCAAAGTTTGCATACAAGGTCAAGATTTCCTTTGACTCTCCAGTGGGAAAGTAATAGCTACATTGCACGTAATGCATAGTTTTAGCGTTACAGTTAGAGTTAGGGTTAGGTTTAGGTATTTGGACCATCTCCACGTGATTACATACAGTGATACACTCACTAAATAACTTTAATACAGTCCTTACATATGTCCCCTCTGACAGGACAAACATATAATGCACCTGTATAAATTTACCTTTGCACTGAATGGATACTAAACTGCCATATCTGAGCTGGCTGTGACCTATACAAATCTCTACATACAATAGAAAACTGTTCTCAGTACAGCACACTAGCTGTTGATTCAAGTCCAGTTCTTACTTATAGAGTAGAAGACAGAACTGCACAACAGAAGGTGCCGCCTCACAAGCCACTTTCAAATAAACTTGACTTGGTTCTCTACCTTCCTAAGCAAATACAACTTCAAAAATGTAGTTGACTTTTAATCACATTCAGCAGCACAAACTCCTACCCCATCTCTTATTTCACAAACAACATTGCTATTACTGCAGTGAAGAGAAAGTGATGAATGGTTCTCATTAAGCCAAGTTTGATCTGTGAAACTTCATGCTGATTAGCTTACACACAAACATTGGCAGCATACACACCTCTTAAAGAATGAAATGGGGGAAGAATAATAGACTTTTTGAAAAACGCCTGCTCTGGATGTTGAAATCGAAATGTTTGATCAATGCAGTAAGGTTGTGGCTCAACACAGAGGTTAAGTATTGAAACGAGATGACTATCATCACACTTGATAAATGAGACCTTCCCAAACAAAGAACAGAAAGTTAACTGATTATAACAGCAATACATCGTACTATTGTTTAGTCATCCATCACGCACATTATTTGATACAATCAGGAAAAGTCTGATTGAACAACAATTAGTGATTACTTTGATAGTTGTGGATTGAAGTTGTTGATAAAAGGCTGATTGTAGACTCCATTTTCCAAATTGTGCCTATAATGCAAATACAAAATTCTACACATGTACTTCAAATGTGTTTATCTCAATGACGTCAACCTATGTGTGCTCATCTGAAATATTTATGCACAATTGTGAATGTGTGAGTAAGTAAGCAAGTGTAACTGTGTCTGTATGTACTGATAAGCACGACAATAACTAGGGTAAATCAAAGCATACATAAAGCGTTATCCCTGTCTCCAAGTTCACTACTGCAAGAAAAATTAAATAGGCTAAAATTACCAAACCAATTAATGTTTTCTAGAAATCTACCAGGACACAGAGCATGCAGCTATGAGTTGACTTAGCTGGGGTAGGTCAACTCTGTTCTCTCTCAGTTGAACAAGTGACTGCCCTCTGTTGTCTATCATGCCAGAGTCATAAATATCAACATGTCGTTACTGCAGTTTGATGTCTAGCAGTTCCAACAGTGCATATACTCCCAACAATGCTATTACACAGTTTCAACAGCTGACAATCAACTGCTCACTCTTCAAGAACATCTGATTGAAATTAATGCATCTGCACATTACCATAATCGATTGATGCTTCAACGTGGATTCAAGCTAGTCTCGTCTCCAGGCGTTCGCCTCGCTCCTCTGTGCAGCGCTCGCACGTCACGTGACTAGCTAGCTGTCCATTTTATCTATAAAGCTGTTGTTTGATTCACAATAGGCACAAAGTATTGGCTACCATGAAGTCAATTTACCAAGATATCAAATTCAAAGAAAAGAGGTTTTCTGCATAAATAGAGGTGCCAGCATCAATAAGTAAACATTAACTGCCTCACCTTTTGACAGCAACAAGTACGTACCTAAGCCAGCTAATTAACAGGGGTAACGTAGCTTCTTGCACTTACATTGCAGACAACAAAGATACAAATGGTGTACGCAGAACAAAAAGATGCACATAATTTTAAGAAGTCTTACAGTTGACAATCGTCCAAATCATTAATGTGATAATCAAAAGATAGTTTGCACAAAATACTATAAAACTGTGACAGTACTGTTGCAGCTAGCTAGCTGCTCACGCAAATGTCAGTGCTCACTTGCACAAGTCTCACAGAAGTTGGCCTTGTCTCACACTCACAGAAACTCGACTGTAGCAGCCAATCAGGCCACGACCCAACCAACCACTCTTAAAGGATCGCTTCAATACAGCCAAAAAGCTACAGACAATTTTTTGTAACCAGTTCATATTTCTCAACTGGTAATCTAATGTCCAAGTGCATCTGGAAGTTTGGCTCTAAAACGGGTACCAGATTTCACTGGTTGGCAAACATTCTACTCAGTTGATGCAGGCAGCATTTCCAAAAAGGTCACATAGAAGGTGTTCAACATTAGCCACGTCCTACCAACCCATAACAATTTTATTTCATTCCTATGACCCTGTAAGATCAATCTGCATATGATGAGTAAATGAAATGCAAAGCACAAAATTTAGAAACAGGAAAAATGCAATGTGACCTTCAGTCGACAAGTCAAAAAAGATCTCCAAATTTAAAGCACCACCTCAGAACACTAAGAAAGCTGACAATGTAAGAATCTCTGCAACTTCCTACACTATTGGACAACGTAAACCACTACTGATTACTGTATCACACTATGTTCTTCCTGAAAGAAACAATTTTGTGTCAATGTCAGCAGCCAATTTGTTGAGTCCTCTAACATCTTTCTGACATTGAGATAGTCAAGAGATATTCTTGTAGCTGAATAAAAAAGCACGTACAGCACAGTGTAAATTGTAATCTCTATGAAGAAGTGCAGAAATGTCTTGCTGTACACGTCAGTATACTCACTGACCATCATTGGATATTCTGTAGTAGCCATTTTGTATAGCAACAACACAAGAATTAATAGAATTGCGTTTCATTGATGTGATTACATGTACATGTCTAAGCTGTTGTCCATGATTAAAGATTCAAAAAAAGGAATATTCAAAAAAGAAATAAAAGAAACCAACAGCAGCTTGCAATACACAGATAACAACTAATTATTTAACTTAATTATTAAGTGTCCTAACTATTTTCAGTCTTGCACTAGTTGCGGCATTACTGTCCAGGATTCTCGTAGTATAGAAAACAGAAAACAGGTATAAGTAAATGTCCTGTTCAAGATCTAATTAACATTTCACAAGGACTAGAACCACATATTTAAATGGTGTCCATCTTGAAGTTTACGTAGCAGGTGTAACTGCTGTAATCGCATTCACAAGGCAAACAAGATCAAATACACTGCACATTACAGGAAAATCTAGATCATAAACTGTACTACATGAAAATAGAACAGTAATTATATCATTACTAATAATAACCAAAAACAAGTGTGCACATCACATACCATTAACTCTCCAACTATGTAGTTACTAAGTAATGTGACATATCAGCACAAGGCACTACAAATTTTTGTTACAACGCCATGTAAACCCCTTTAACCCTAACCCTAAAACAAATCTGAAATGTTGTCAACTTGTATGAAATTCCAGTACCTAGATGCAAATCCCTTTGACAAGTTACATACTATGGTTTAGAGAATTGAATGGTACATGCACACTCTTGTTTTGGTATGCATTCAACAATTTACTATTATACAATCCACAATAGCTGCCAACTGCCAAAGTCTCCCAGCAGTCTACAGAAACACCTACACAAAATATTTCATGACTTACTGTTTCATTCGTAGACTGTGACTGCTGATAAAACGACTGATATTTAAATGGAATATATACTGTCTCGTTGGGCTTCAAATACAACTGTGGTCTATCATTCTGACTGGCATCACTAAACATGCCTTCTTCCAAAGCTGAAACAGAGAAAAACAGAAATAAAACTAATCATACTCAAATTATAACAAAGAAAACAAACTTAGATACTATTAAAAGAAAAAAGCCAAACAGACAGATAAACGGTCAAACAGAGAGACAGGCAGGCAGGCAAGCAGACAGACAGACAGAGAGATAGACAGACAGACAAATACACAGAGAGATAGACAGACAGACAAATACACAGAGAAACAGACACATAGAAAGACAGAAGATCTCCTAATGGGCCTGGTGTTGGACCTTCCAGGTGGCATTTGAACACTTTATAAAGTCTTGCTTGATAATGAAAACACAGCAAAATGCCTTTTCTCTGTATGTTCTGCTATTGCTAAGATTATAGTGCCTTCTGAAATAGCCACTTATGTCATCATCCAAGTTGATTTCTCTTGCCAAGTCTGATAAAGATGTTCACCCTAGAGCTGTTGGAGATGCATTTCGTAATCTTACTGCTCGTGCCATTTGCTTACACAACAAAGAATCATTTGCTGATTATTTTACACTAATTCAGCATGAAGTCTCAACTCAGAGTGACACTGAGCTCATTGCTCACCACATTGGTCTTTTGCTAGAAGTTAATCAAGATTGGATTGTTCTCAAATCTGATGTTCGTAATGCTTTGAAATCAAGCAGTAGGTGTGATATGTTAAAAGTGTGTAGGGCCTTTCCTGACATGTCCAGCCACGTTCAACAAATGTACGAACACTCTAGCTCTCTTTTTTACTTGCAAAGATCATCTTATTATCCCATCTCAAAAGTCCACCAAGATGATCGACTAGGACCAGCTCTTTGTGACAACCATTCATCCTATTTTATCTGAAATACAACAGAACATCCCTGAAATCACTCTGCTTGCATACTTGGATGATGTCTTCTTGCTGGGGAGTCCTGACAGAATGCTTGCAGCTTTCAATATACTCCAAAACTCTTTTTCAACCATCAGTTTGTCTATTTCTAAAACCAAGTGTGATGCTTTCAAGTCCCAACGTTACTCCTCTCACTGGCTTTGATAGAATTACAGTGAGTCGTGATGTTTCAATTCTTGGGTATGCCAGCTTCATGACTACCACCTGTGCTAAGACTGGGCATTCTGGTGATCAACTTTGCAGTTAAAATAGAAAACCAGCAAAGTTCAATGCTATCTTTAATTAAGACATTGCCATATTCCTAGACTTGATCATTTGACTAGATCTGTCGAGGCTAGCCTCCTAACTAAAGCTGCCTCCATCCAAGATTCTCAATCTCGAAAAACATTTGTTCATCTTCTTGCATGGTGAGAAATCTGTGAGTTATCGGGTTTGGAGATGGGCATGTCTCCCTATTTGTTTGGATGATTTTGGTCTAACCTCAGTATCTACCACAGCTGGTCCTGCTTTGTTGGATCTTCATCCCATACCATATCTGAGCTACAATCTCATTTCTCAAATTTGAAACTCATCAAGGACAAATCCACTTGTGATTCATCCAGCCCTATTGGGTGTGCTTTGCAACTATATCTTCCAGTCAACAAGACGATTCCAGATTACATAGGAATTAAAAAACAGCAACATCAATAGTCGATTTCTTGTTTCAATGATGATTTCCAGAGTTGATGAAGCTCCAACTGCAAGAGATGAAGCAAGATTTCATTCTTTTCAGGCAAAGGGCAGGTGTATGATTGCATGCACTCTACCTACCTCACACAAATTTGCACTTAAACCTTAATTGTGAATTTCAATTGGCCTGCCGTTTAATTGAGATTGGCTTTGCCTACCATCATTTCAGAATGAAAGAAGTCTTGTAACTGCAAATCAAGTCCAAACAACAGTGACTCCCATTTTCTTACCTGCAAGACCACTGGTGGTCCTGTTTGGACACACAAGTGTATTGCATCAGCCTGGTCAGAATACTTGCAAAGTCTCAGGATTCACCATTATTATAGCCACATCATCGATACTCTACTCCATATGATTGCCCTGATATTCAGAGTTCAGATACTGATTTAGATATTGTCCTAGCTCATCCATAAAGCTCAGATATTTTCTAACATTAAGTAGTGTGGACGGAGCAGCAGCCAAAAAGTGAGAAGACTGAAAACAAGTTAAATACAATAATGAAAAGCTGCAAGGAGGAAAGCATCAACTGATTCCATTAGTTATGGAGAATTTTGCTAGGTGGGGGAGAGGAAGCCAAAAAGTTGCTTCAACATCTAGCCAAACGATCAGCAGATGACATTTGCAGACCCAACATCAGCAAGTTCATTGATTTGTGGCAAAGAGAGTTTCTGTCCAGCTACAAAAGTGTAATACAAAGATTACCGTCAGAAAACTCTCAATCTCAAGGCTGAAACATGGATGCCACACCATTCAGCAATCAGTTTTTCAGTCATTGACTGTAGAACTCTAGTTTTCTGATAAAGATAGATTGCAATAATGTTGTGGTTTACTGTAGGTATAGATCTTAATGTTTTAGCTTACATATTAGGTGTGAACTCGTAAACTTTGTGATTTAGCAGTGATGTATCTTATTTTGATGTTGGAAAATATATGTATTGACAGACAAACAGACCAACAGACAGACAGACAGACAGAAGTCCATTAGTATTTCAACAGGATACTTTGTCATCAATAATATTGTCTGAGGAAGGCATACACCAAGGAGACCCTCTTGGGGCAGTTCTGTTGTCAATTGGAATCCACCCATTTCTGAAGGAGCTACAAGAGCATTACCCTAACATCAGAGTTTTGGTATATCTTGACAACGTTTATGGAAATCAGTTTGGAAGTGGCCAATAACAAGTGTGAAATCTATAGCCCAACAGCAGTTGTACGTGGAGCCATAGTGTCACCACCCTCGGTACCAGTCGCAATCGAAAGGAGTAAATGTGCTTGAAATACCGCTTGGGTCCAGCAAGTTTGTCACAGAAACTTGCTGTTCAAATGCTGAGAAGGGTGACCTCCTCTGCAACAAGCTACTTGACTTAAATGATGTCCAAAGTTCAATGTTGTTACTAAGAACTGCCATGTGAGCCGGTTGAATCATCTAGGGCGAGTGATACCACCAGAAATGTTACATACAGTGGCTGCCATACATGACAAACAGACCAAAAGAACATTCTGCAGTCTATTGGGTTGCAAGACTCTTAGTAATGGCCAGTGGCAGCAAGTAGCATGGCCTATCAGATATGGAGGTTTTGGTATGACTTCGCTCTCATCCACATCAGCGTTTGCCTTTGTATCATCTTGGGCTCATTCTCTGTCACAGTTGCCGCAGTGCTTTCCAGATACCAGTCTTGTAGTCGACCGCCTGATTTCCAACAAGGAAGACAACACCATTAGTCATTCACTACATCAAGCCATCCATCCCAACTACCACCTATCCAGTTTGACAACTGAAATAAAATTACAGCGAAAGCTAACAGACAGTCTGCTCAGGTCTGAAGTCAGTGACAGGATTGACTCATCTACTTGTCCAAAAGAAGTATCGCGTTTGAGGTCAATTCAAGGAAGAGGGGGGGGGCATCACTAGATGCTATCCCGAACTCACAAAGGTTTGCACTAAAACCAAAAGAATTTCAGTTGGCGACCTTTTTGAGACTGGGATTGCCGGTAGACTCCTCAAAATGGATTACAAGATGCGATTGCGAGAAAGACCTGGATTCTGAGGGATACCATCTCATGACGTGTAAGACCGGAGGAGGTCCTGTCTGGACCCATAATACCATTGTAGGTGTTTGGTCCGAATATTTGAGCCAGTTACGCATAAACCACAAGAAAGAGCCCAGAGAAAGGTACTGTGATTGTGAGGATCGACCAGACATAGCGATCATGGATCCAGTAACCAGAACAGACGTTGAACTAGATGTGTCTTTGGCCCATCCATGGTGTGCCGATATCTTGTCAAGAGCAGCACGAGAAGACGGGGCAGCAGCGGTAAGAAGGGAAGAGACGAAAGTCGAGAAATACCAGTCGAAGGTCCTGCCGGGTGGATTATGCCTCAACTTCGTGCCTCTAGTTATGGAGCACTTCGGTCGTTGGGGGAGACAAGCACAATTATTCCTGTCTCAATTATCTCAACTAAGTAAAAACATTGACCTTGGTAACAGCGACCAAGATTTCAAGTGCCACTGGAGAAGAAGATTCGCTGTAGCTCTCCAAAGGTGCAACAGAAAGGTTCTCATCCAGAAGATGAACCGCTCACGAAGCAAAGAAAATGACATCAGTGACATATATAGTGTCCAATTGCATGCAACCTAAGTTGATAATTTTTTAGAGACCCGTGTGGGCCTATTGATATATAACGGACTTTTGTATCTATAGCTTGCAATAGTTCATATGTATAAAATATAAAGACAGACAAGACAGACAGACAGCACGTAGTTAAATTATGGCGTCGGCTGTTTGGGCCAGACTAGAATGTAATAGTGTTGTTCTTTGAAAATATATGTATTGACAGACAGACAGACAGACAGACAGACAGACAAAACAGACAGATAACAAAGCAAACTAAACTAACCAAGCAGGGTCACAAAACAATGTGTTAGTACCATCTGCACAAACATAACATTATAGATTATTGTATGTGACGAATTATTCATAAGAACAAATAGCATTTATGAACACACCAGACAACCATGTGCACACCCATGCACAATTACAGACGAGTGAGCAAATCCACACATAGAAAAATCAAAAAGTGAGATAAGATAACATAGACAAACATTCAAACTTGAAAGTAATATATACAAACTCACGAGTTGCAACATTGTACAGTTGTTTGAAATGTTGCCATTCCTTAGTGTCCGTTAACAATCTACAAGAGACAGTCTACATGGCTGTAGATAATATGCCAAAGACAATGCATACTGTAGTTCTGCACGATTCCATTCAATTTTGACAGTAAGTGAAGAATTGTACGGGTTCTTGAGAATAAATTCAAAAAAGCTTGCTACTCCATATGATGGACGAATTGTGTGTGCAGTCGTTATTGAATGACAGAGTGCAGAAAGAATTCTTTCCTGTTTATGCCGTTCTCTAAAAGCAGCGATTGTGCGCAGTTCCTGAGCTCGTTGATTAGTCAAAGACTAAACACAAAAAAAATGTACAAAACGTATGTGAAAACCATATAAATCACCGTCCATACTTACTGCAGTGTTAGACATGCCAGACACATAATTCTCTTCACCAACAAGCCGTCGAACCATTGCCATCCTTGCATGCTTCCTGAAATATAGTGATACAAACAAGTAAGTCTATCACAATTCATCAATACTGACAGCAATTAATGCACATTTGCTGTACAAAAGCTAGTGTTCTTTAGTTCTGGAGCACATCGTGTGTTGGTTTCTATTATGACTCTCATTTTCCTAAAACACCTAGGCTTCTATCTGCTACCTGTACAATCATCCAACTGCTGCCTTGTCAAGTGAGCATAACCAGTTTGAGCAAATCAGCCGTCAACATCGTAATCTTAGTAAGTACTCAATGTCAAGAGCATACATAGCACAAGAATGCAGTTCGCCCTTAACCTTTAGCTTAAAATAAAATCGAATCTGTCACTACCTTTGCTTCGTTACTGTATCTTCTCCATTAGCTGTCACTGATTGCACTGGTCTTGTTACTCCAACTTTTCTAGACTTCAACACTGCTGCAAGATCCTTGTCGCTATCTACTAACAACTTTGCCTTAACTCTATGAGACTCTCCACCTACACATCACTGATTGTCAATTCCAAAGTCCAAAAACTGCATCCAGTAAACCTACTAGTTGAAGGCAAACGACCATCTGCTAAGGACACAACATTGCCATCAGAAGAAAAAATTCCAGAATTTCCCTGCACAACACTTGAAACTGGCCCTACATACAAGAGCATAAAACTCATTAATTATAGGACGATTTTTGCTGTACTACATATGCCACAGAAAACCCATTCCTTAAGATTACTACATTCTGGTACTACTTGCAACGAAAGCTCTAAATCATCTCGACAACTTACAGAGTCAACAAACTGAACAAAGTAATGCATACATGTATTAAGATGACAAATCTAAACACCCATACAAAGTCTTGACAACAAATAATGACAGATCAACTACACAAACAGATTATGATATATACTGACTAGTTTAGGCTATCCATTACCCATTAATGGCAAATCTCAGTGTGGAATATAACGGCTGGTCATCAGACATTTGTCTGACCAAATCATGACCATGTCCGACTGTACTTGCCTAATGGTTGGTACATCCGTCCAGGCAGCAAGGCCGGCCATTTCGATGTCTTATTATGCAGATAATTTTGCGTCTTGTTCCAGTATACGACACAAGAGTCATATGACGCTCAAGCATTGGCATATTCTAGGTAAGTGCAGAAAACATGTCATGTGTTGACAGCGCTTCTGCAAGTTTCCCCTTGTGCGATGTCTGTGCTTTGTTACACACATAATGTTTACTATCACTTTTATGAAAATATGCATGCATACTTATATTCATAAATATTTATATTTATTAATACATTAAAAATAATAATATGCCGCTGCTGCAAGCCAAATCAGGATGTCCGATAACTTTTTGTGGATGTCAGGTCAACCACGAGTAGTTATATCCTGCACTGTATCTGTGTTTCACTGCCTGTGTACAGCATATCAACAGAGTACCGTAACACTGTCAGTAAAAGTGCCCTGTGCGTTTATTAAATCAAATAAATCTATAAACAGATTTGTGTGTGATTAAAGGTGCCCATTCAAACAAAGGCGCTTATTATTTTACACAAAAACTTCTTTAGTTAAGTTGACAGTAGTTGACTCCATACCCAACCATTGCTGCTTCCAAAGAAAACACACAATGTGTCCAGTGTTTGCACTGTCAACGCTCACCAATTGAGACCAAATACTACGTCAAAATAAGCCAATTCAAATAAGCCTTTGCCAAATCATTTTACAGCAGTGCATAACAGAAGAGCGCTTATTTGAGCATATGTACTTAAATCTGACATTTTGTTTGTCAAATTGCTTTGTTTTGGATTTACTGCCAGGGGGGGCAGCATTACAGACAAGCACTTAATCAAACATTTACGATCATACTAACTAAGCTAACAGACACTAACAGACAGAATGCTCGAAAATGCAAGAATCACTCTAATCTGCTTTGTCATTGCACCAATGATCAACAGACACTAACAGACAGCATGCTCAAAAAACGCAAAAATCACTCTAATCTGCTTTTGTCTTTCTAAGCTTCATTTTGTACCAATGACCACCCTAGAGCTGTCGTTTGAGCAGAGGCAGTTAGTGTATAATTGCATTGATCAATGTATTAGACACAACTTCCTAATCTAAAGCATGTGTTAATAAATCTCATATTTTCAACACTAAGACTAAAAAATGGCCCACTCCAAAAGCATAAGTACCACAGTACACAGCTCTCAGGCCTAATTGATTAAAACAGCAAACTACCAGAGAATTGCTACTCTGACTGAGGTGTCAAATATGCACAATATAACTCAATACCTTGTTGGTTAATTCACTGGGCACGAGTTGTCTATCATTGTCAAGGGTCAAGTGTGATCTCAATAAAGCTAACGTCCTTAGTAAAGCTGACAAAGACAATGCAGATCCTGAACTAAAGATCTATCATGAATTATGAAGTCACGTGTAAGAAAACAACCACTTTCTTGTTTCAAAAGGAAAACATTGCTGGCACCATAAAAGCAGAGACGGTGGAAACACTCTAGTGAATTAGAAGTTTTTCTCAATGGCAATACAATGCTGCTGTAAATGGTGTCATTAGCCGACTTGATGAAAGTTGTTCCAATGATAGAGTTTGGATGAAGATCATGGAGTGTCAATTATTTCCAGTTCTTGCATATGGAAGTCATTCTTTAAACTTTGAAAGAAGTTCAGTAGACGTCTGCAAACATTGTGTATCGCAAATGTATTAGTCGTGGGCTTGATATGAGACAAAGAGATTGTATAGTGGAAAGAATTCCTGGATTTGTTGAGGTGTCTGAAAGTATTACAAGCTAAATTCCTCTAACAGGCTACACAATCAAGAAATGAACTTGTGAGAGGACCAGCATTGCTTGTAGTTAGACATGGTTGCCCTGGACATGGACTGAATATGTAGATGGTAACATTCTTACAAGGAGGTTGAGTGATTTTGTGTGTTAGTTATGTCATCTGTCTGTGCGTGTGTGTTGTATGTTGCCCCTATGAGGGAACTACACCAGATGTGGTGTGATAGAAATAAATTATTTTTATTATTATATTATTAAAAGCAACAAGAAAACAGCCAGTCAAGATGCAATGACTTGCCAGTAGAACTTTCTGGAAATTGCAGTGCTGACGGAGATATAAACCACAGTACTCAACATTAAGTTGTCCAATGCCCACAGATCTAAGCAGAACAAGCTAGCTGCCAAAATTACTAATACATGCTGCTTCTTCCAAGTAAAGCAGTAGCTAAGCTTTGAGATGGTGCAGTGAATTTGTCCTGACATGATGCCGTCATCAGCAATTAAGGTTCTTTCTAGAATTTCAGGAACACAGCATAATGTGTGCCAAAACATCCTTGGCTACATGCACACACATGAAGAGAGCTAGGAAAGCAAGGCTTCTAAGCATAACACACCCTCTTTGAAGGTGTGCTCTACATGAAGCAATACGTAGAAAATCTTTCTATGTATGGACAAGAACAGTCAGCTTCCTGGCAAAACTGAATTGTCTGCGACAACCAAACTAACATGTCAATTAACAAAATTAACTAAAACAGTACTTCTAAGTAAGAGATGATTGATTACTCACTTGCTAAAATAATAATTATCCAGCTCAAAAACACGCAAGCCAACCACTTGATAAACACTAACAAAAACTGCAAAAACTTGTGCTTTGAAAACATATTAACACTCACAAACAGCACAAACAACCACCTGTTAAATCGTCAATTAACTAACAAGTACCAGCTGAAAACTTTTACTGCATCAATGATCAACATCATTTGTTACTAAACATTTTGTGGTACATGTGTATCAATCCGTGCTCAAGATGCTCAGAAAAATACATACCTGTATGTTCCAACTTGCTTTTGCTACCTACATTGAAAAGTCGAATGTGAAGACTCCCACGAATTTCAGCATTTGCCCTGGGAGGTCTTACACTTCCACTTCGAGCCTAGGAATTAAAGAATTTAGCATCTGCATAGCACAAATGCACTCATGCACAAGTGCGCACGTGAACACACACACAGACACACACACAGACACACAAAATGCACACAGACACACAGACACAGACACAGACACACAAACACAGACACACACACACACACACACACACACACACGCACACACACAGAAACAGACACAGACACAGATGCGCGTGCACACACACACACACACACACACACACACACACACACACATGCATGCATGAAATGTACATTCATACTTCCCAAACAAGATCTTACAAAGTCTCCTAGCAAAGTGGGCATGTCATCTGAATATTCAACATACGTTACTGGCACCTCATGTGTCACCTGAACTGCCTCGCGACCTTCCCGTATGAGATGCTAGTAATACGTTAGCATAAAACTGGCATACCAGTGTCTTCCGTGACTGTCATTACCATCAAAGGAATGAAGGCACTTCCAACATGAAGCAATGACTCACCATCCCACACATCTACCTGAAGTGACCTAGTGTGAAGATACCGAGCTAGTCGTCGACTTTCATCTGCTTCAAAATCAGAAGGATCCACAACAAATTCCATCTTTAACAAACAAAACACATAAAAACTCACATATTTATGACATATGATTATTTGATAACAAACATAATTTGATGCATTTCAAACAGCAAAAGTCTCTAGTTGCACAAAATTGTGTTGCAACCTACATTATGTATATTTTTGGCAAAAGTTAATTTCTTCAACTAAGCAGCAACAAACAAAAATCATAATAGCTCTTTATATACATGTATTACATAACACTCTACATCACCTCTTCACTGTTGAAACACAATCGGCAAACTTAAGAGACAAAAGTCATTAAAATAAGATAAATAGCACTACTACAAGCATTAATTCTAGGTGTACATAAAGCCCCTGTAGTTTTCAAATCTGTAAACCTTTCTGGTGCTAACAGAGTCCCAAATTATTATTGACTAGCATTAAACACTTGCTGAATAATGCATTGATCATCACCGTCATCCATTATTGTCTTCATTTCTACAGTGTGCAGGGGTGCAAGACTGTGCTGTTGCAAAAAGAGATAAATAAAGTAACACAGAAATGCTAACACACCTTGTAAACTTGTGCCAAATAGAACTGTTACGGATAATTTAAAATGTAGCTGAACCTTACAAACTTATAATTTCTAGCATAAATTGTTGTTCCCAATCACTTGCAACCAGACTACAACACACTGATACTTACTACACAGTATTACTGACCTGATATCCACAAACACTGTCAATCCTTGATAACTTGGTAAGGATGTGAATAGATGTAACATTGAGTTGGCTGTCTGAATTTAATCCAGACAAAAGCAACCTGTAAAAGCCAATAGCAATAATCCCAACTAGACTCATGCACCCATGCACATATATACACTCAACCCTACACATGCCTGCTAGCATAATATAATACATCACAAATACTGACCGTTCAGTGGTGACAGCCGGAAACCGATAGAACTGAAATGTAAAGAACACCACTCTGTACAATGGACTACAACACATAAATATCGTGTTGACAGATACTCATACAACAAATGACAATAGACTCAACCTGATAATTTGACTTCCTTCAGCTGAATTCACAGATGACTCTTGCATGGATGGAATACTGAGAACAGAAACCATAAAATGCAAGGCAGCACTGACAGTAAACTGTAACATACTTTGATATTGCAAGAAACTGTATTGTGATGTTGTTGCATTGAAGTGGCTGTCGAAGCTCTCTGTCTGGATTATAGGACACGGTCTGCTGAGAGTCGACTTCCACTGGTGTTCTGCCTTTACTGTCCTTAACTTCAGGAAATCCAGCAGTATGCAGTTGTGCATATGCAGATCGAGGAATATGCGAATGAGCACTGTAGAATGACATAAATTGTAAAGAAAACACACAGACAAACAGACAAACAGATAATCACAAATCAGACATCTTCTTTGACTCTCATTCTTGTATGGACATCAAATCAAACATATCTCGGGGTCATACTTAGTCACAAGACACTGTGTCAGCTGCAGCCACTCAAGAAGCAAATGCAAGAGTGAAATCTTTGTATCGTAACCCCATCAGTAATAGGGTAATGTTAGTAATATGCATTTTGGCTGCTGGAGAGTTCAGGCAGAGAAACTTCATACGAAGCTCACAAAGAAGTCACAAGATGATAAGGGAAGAGGAATCCAGCAATTTTCAAAACTGAATAGAGCACAAATGCAACTACTCAGAACAAGATTGCAAAATATTTCTTGTATGTTCTAGTGCCAATGTTTCTCTTGTAATCTCTGAAACCTTACGGTCCTTGTTAGTGTTGAGAATAGCCGTAGTGGTAAACATACAGACAAAAATTGCTGAGTTCAAAACTCAAATGACAATGAAGAAGGTCTTTTTGGCTTAGCTACAACATTGTGATACAAGTGTGATCACGAAAAAACTAGCTATGATTTCATCAAGACCCAAGGCTATTATGGGTGTCAAAAATTACAAGTAACTACTCTACAATAAAACGAGTCATCAAATCAATGTTTCTAAGTCAGTAGTAGTGAGTGATTATGCAGCCTATAAAAGAGTTGGCTGCTGCAACAATGCTGAGCTTAGCTATGACCATTTACATCAATTCGCATAATTTCAGACAGAATCTAAATAAAGACAATTCACATTCACCTGACTGCCTCAGGCAACTCCATATTTGTCACCACCAGGTCCAGAGTAAGCCAACAACCATGAACAGAATACAGCAAAAGGAATGCAAGAGTTGCTATTGCTGATTGCACATATGTAGTGCAATCCTTTTGTAAGCTGCTACTATATGTGATAATACAATGCTGTTAAAGTGATAGTGCAATTGCTTCTAAACAAGACCCACGTAATGTATGAAAAGTGCTCACTCAAAGATACTCATCTCAACTTTGCTCTTATCTAGAGCATTTGCTGGTCAATTCATAGTGCTAATAAGCATTAAAATGAAGTAACATTGCAATCGAAATGTGAATAAAATAAAAAATCCATCCAACTTCAAAAATTAATTGAAACCAGATCATTTTCACATTACTAATCACTCAAAAACAACTCTACTATTTACTATCACAGATAACTTAAAAATCTGGACCAACTTGAAATCATCTAAAAATTGACTCAAGACTATTATCAAGGGCAGCAAAGACGGTACGACAGGTACGACAGGTACGGTGATTGCTGTACCACTCTTTGAAGCGGTATGGCACACTAGCAGAGAGCCAAAGTCATGTGACCGATGTAACTGCATCAGCAAGAGGTATCTTTAATAGCATTGATGAAAACCTCAAACTTTTATCGGCATTATGACAGTTGAGAAACATCTCACAATAATTGATGTACTTAGTAAGACCATGCAAAAAGAAATAAGTAGTGCAGTAAAAGCCAAAGTATTTGCATCTGTTGCTCGTCATCTTCGTCGTCAAAGAAAAAAAGTGATGCACACTGACAACAGTTTGGAAAATTTTGGAATGAACTCCTGGCAAAAGCTATATATACTAAGTAGGAAGTAGAAGAGCCAGTTTAACTATGCAGAAGAAAAGCAACAGCTAGACAAAGTTGACAAATTTCAGCAAGCAGTTTTACAACCAAACCTCTGAAGAGTTCTATGAAAGGCATAACTTCAAGATTGTTGACAAACTAAGTATCAAAGTAGAGAGCGCTCTTGAAAGACCCCAATTTGTTCTGTATACCAAAATTGAGAAAACAATCATGTCTACTTGCTGCTTATCAATGCATATGGCCACCTCCCTGACAGTCACACAATTCATGAGAACAGCAAGAAGATTGTTCTCATCCCTCAGACAGCTGAAGACATTTCTGCATTCACACTGAAGCAAGAAATGCTAAACCACCTTCTCTTACTTCATATTCATAAAGATAGGGCAATAGATGTAACTGCAGCCTGAAGAAAATTCGTTTTAGTTAATGAAGGATGTTTATGCTTGTCTGCTAAATTTTGATCAAGTGACTGATTGTCAAAGATAAACATCATTTTCGCCACAAAAAGTATTTGCCATACCACTTTCCGGAATGCTCCATCGCCCCTGATTATTATGAATACCTTACATATCTCAAGAACTTGAAAGCATGATCAATCTAGTTGAAACAACTTACTGGATTCTCTAAGCGAGTTTTGATGTATTGTAATTTTCTTTAAAATATTTACATACCTAATGTTGATGATGCTGACAATACATAGTACAGTCTAAATGCAATGACCAATAGAGAGACAGGCAAATAGACAAACAAACAAACAAACAATGACCAATCAAATGGACAAATTAACAAACATTGAAATTGAACCATATGAAACATATTCACACAACATAGATATTTCCAAAATACATACGAAGAGTAGTGCATAGCAGCTGGTAGTGTTGTTGGACCTCGAGCTGTAGTTAGTGGTGGAAAATTAAACAACTGTTGTTGTGCTGATACCTGTCCACTGCTTAGGGGTGCAACTCCTACAACAGGAGTGTAGGGTAGTAATGAAAGTTCTCCCTGTTGACCTTCCAGCTACACAAAAAATAATAGCAAAACTCACTCTACAAACAAGAGAACACACCTCATCAGCTGGAGTTGAAGTGGCAGGCCTGTTTAGTAGTTCTTGCATTGCCAGAGGAGTAGGAGTAACAACTGATGCTAATGGTCGATGCTTGGGAGTGTCATGTTCCACCTGTCGCACAAAATGTCATAAACAAAACCAGTACACGTACCATTTAGCTATATCAACCACTTTATAGTGCACATTAGCTCTAAACTGTCTCTTCACCTCTTTCCTTTTTCTTTGCATTTCAATTATTCCTCTACCTGTCAGTCCACCTCTCTGTATATGCATGACATGTGATGCACATCTATTGCTATTGCTAATAATACTTGTTGAGAGTCTGATAGCCTTATTACAACAACAAAAACGAATGCGTGTCCATATTTGTCTGACATTCTGTTGGTCTGTCTGTACAACAAGAAATAGCATGGCATCACAATTACTCACAATTCCTGAATGACCTGGTGTCGCAGGTTGTCGAGGTAATGGTGGTCTGCAAATACAAGAAAACATCATAGAACTGTCTGCACACACACACACACACACACACACACACACACACACACACACACACACACACACACACACACACACACCTAAAAAATCCTAAATGTCACAAGCTGCCTCTCAGAGATCATGCCCCAGCTGTTAAGCTGGGCCCTGTGCGCTACTCAGGGAACTCTGGGCCTGCGCTAGCAAATTCCTGGAGCCAGGCCAGGCACTCGCAGGAGCACCGACTTGTGAAGCCAACTGTGGTGTGAGCACCCGAAGTCTCACCAGGACCCCAGTGGCTGATGTCACGTCACAGCCGATGGCTGCTTAGGACCCCAGTCAATGACCAGGTACTCATTTATACTCCTGAGTCGAGAGAAGCAAATGTGTGTTAGTTTCTTGCTTAAGGAAATTATGCCATAGCTCGCCATCACTGTGACTTGAACTTGCGATCCTTCAAGGTCCCAGATGTAAACACTCTATAAGATGACTCTCTAGCCAACTGAGCTATCGCACCACACACACACACACACACACACACACACACACACACACACACACACACACACACACACACACACACACACACACACACACACACACACACGAAGCATATGCACAAAAACACACACAGAATTGGATTCTGACCTATGTAAACACAAGAATACTCATCCACATACCCATGTAACAAGCACCTCAACATCGACAAAACCAAAATTTACACATGCATAAACCAAGATTGCACCTTGCAGTAGTCTCTACATGAGTAACTATAGTCTCTTGCGCATCATGAAAAATATCAGCTTCTGAATGTTGCCAAGTGTGAAGTTCTGAACCAATATCTGACATAGCAGCAGATGGACGCCGCACATGACTGGAAGGTAAGAAAAATAAAAAACCTGTATGGGCTCACAATTGCAGTTCAATACCCACATGATTATACATACCTCACATTCTCAGACCTCTGCTTTTCATCCTAATTCAGAAATAAGAAATTATCAGCACTTAATTGAACACCTCAGAGCACATATTGATGTAAAAATCAGCAAACTCCATATCAATTATTTCCACAGCTCAAAACCTTTTCTAGACAAAAAATATAAATCTGGGACTTCCAGGACTTCTCTCAAAATAATTGACCGAGCTGAAGGCAACATCCAATTGCAAGTGAGAAGCAACAAGGTAAGGAGCACTCGAAGCTGAGTTGGCACATTGACCTAACTGTCACAGTGTGACTGATGAAACTGATTTCTGTCATGGGCATAGTCAAAAAACAAACTACCAAGAGCTGCACTACCATAATTCAAAGACATGCTAAACATTAAGGTGTCATGGAGTTGAACTGTGTCTATAACTTTCCTAGCCATGAGTGAATAAGATTGCCCTTGGTAACAGGTTTATTCAGCACACAAAAAGACTGCCACATGACCATCTGAGCTCCATGTCCCATATAGCATACTTAATTAACCACACCCATGCTTTATAAATTGGGTTTGCTTGTCTCACCTGTACTGCATACTTGAAGCTCACTGTTCCACAATCACCATCACCAAGCTAACAGAATAGCAGCACACAATGATAAGCTGATCAATGACTGTAACTAACATATATGATAATAAGCACCTGATTCTCTGTTACATCACAGCCAACAAATATGAATGTATGTCCAGGATTAGGAGCTGCTCCTCCACATAATGATAGCTCAACGTGATGGTATGCGCTTGTTGCTTCTGCTGGTGTCCACGCTGCCCAGCAAGCAACTACAGACTGCGACTGAGACTTTGTCATACTAGTGATCCCAGGATTTAGCTGCAACACAAAGACACTATAAATTCTAACTTACTGACATGCCAAAATCAACATACTGTTGGTACATGAAACATTCAGTTAGACAGCTTGTCTGACTACACAAATCTCAGCACTATGAAGTCTAATTCCAATCTTAACTTCTGTTTAATCATATTCGTGAGTAATCAAACTAGTGTAGGTTTCATATAGGACTTACTATTACAAATTTCAAACACAACACAGACAAACAGTAAGCAGAGCGCTACCTTGTCATGCTGAGTGAGAGGCCATGATATTACATACTCCAACATAAAGACAAGAGTGTACAGTGAATGAGCCACCACATCAGTCAACTGTATAACTGTTGGTAGTGCCAATTCTTTCACTACAGCATTGTCCTCCCAAGTGGATGCTCGTTGCGACTGCCTGTGCTTCTGTGATCTAGATGGTGTTGTAGGTTTCTCCTTGGTTGTTATATCCAAATAGGCAATATACGGCCTCTTCACAAATGTCCAACCATTATGTATACCCACCTAAAATACTAAATTCAAATAACATCTTTGAAAATTTCTGTTCATTATCTTACTAGAAGGCGTCTCTCTGCTATATTCATATGTATGTCTTCAATCACAGAGTCCTAGTATATAAAGTCAAATTGACTGTGTTCATTGATCATCTAGCTGGCTATTTGTACCATACCTTGGCTTTTCTGTCTCGAGTAAAAAGAACTAAGAGTTGACGTTCAAAATGGTCTAGTGATGGATGTAATACAAGTGACAACTAAACACGGAAAACCAACAGATAAATGAACTAAAATCAGACAGTCAGACAAATTGATGAATGAAAACGGCAGATAAACAAGCAAACACATAGGCAATCAGGCAATCAATAAGGCAAATCGAATAAAACAAATACAGTCAAATACACAAAACAGCCAAACTTGAATAATAACATTAAACAACGACAACAAACAAAATAGATATGACCTGAAAAGCAAACATCGCATTCCCTTGTATTTACCTTATCTATTAAAGATGGACTTCTTCTGGCTAACTTTGGTTTCCACAGCAAATCTAAACATAGCAGAATAGCCTTCCAACATTGTTTTCAAGCAACTCAGTCATGATTTGCATGCATACAGTTCCAAACTCAAACATCTTTGATACAAGTGTGCAGGTTCTTGGAAACTATAACTATACACCCTTTCTGCAGTTAGCGTAGATGAATTGTTGTTATAAAAAATGATATAAGTCCTATATACTAAAACTTGTTTAACCAATTTACACCTGCTACTCCCAGACCTTCCTTTACATCACCTCTTCTAGTCACCATTGCAATTGAGAACTTGAAATAATGTAAAGCTTCTCAGAAATCAAAGACTTCAAGGAAGGGCAATGATACAGATCATGACTAAGCTGATGTAATGCTCCAGAGAATAACACACAAAAAAAAAACCCGCATATCGTAAAGATATACTGCATATCAAAACAAAGAGTGACATTCTGTCACAATGATCTCTCTTTCTGACTCACCAAGAGGGCTAATACTCATTCCACCTTCTGTCTTGTTGAAGATTCCTGGAATATCATCTTGAGCACCAACAAACACGTTCTCAGGAAGTAAATGAAGAGCTAGTTGTATTGGTGAGTGTGTCATTAGAAAATAATGAATGTGACACCCAGGAAGAGCAGTCAAGCTACCGGTTTCTAAGCAAATTCAAATAAGAATGACATAGTGCAAACAGACAGTATTATAAAGGGCAAGAAGAAAACACTGGTAATTACGCAAAGCAGTCAGAAAAGTATAAACAGTTTGCAAAAAAACAGCAACTGAAAGTTGTATGCACAGACAGATAATTAACAGACAAGCAAACAGATATATTAATAACTAAGAAACAACAAACAAACAAATTATCACATAAAACAGTTTTGCCTCAATTGCTCCAAGTTTCTAATACTTGTATAACTTTTTAATCACCTACATTCCCTACTTTAAATTAACACACAAAGATTTTACACAGACTATCTAGATGGTCATTGTGGTACTGTACCTAAGTTATATGTAGTCCAGTTGCCACCCAAGACAAGTAAGCAATTTTAAATCTCTATTCATGTTAGAGTAACAATGCACACCTTTAGCCTTTCTTGAAGTCTTGTAATCTTGTGCTATCACCACTACCACAAAGTCTGCATGCTTGTGCAAAGTCGATAATATCATTTGAATATATAATTTCACACCCAGTATGTAGGTTAGAAATATGAATTGAATAAGTGAGAGTTAAATGTACGAAACAATCGAGTTTCCAAAGTCCTACAACCATCACTGACTCAGCAAAAGTCAGACAAATAAACAGACAAACACAAACCACAAACAGTTAAATCAATGGCAGATACAACTGATGCACAAATAGACAGACAAATGGGTAAATGACTAGCAATACAAAAATGAATATATAAAACAGTCAGACAAATACACCTGAAGGAACGTTGTCAACATAGAATAGCAACCTAGGCGATCCCTGGTACACATCAAGCCTACAATACCAAACAACATAACCATACATTATAATTCTATTGGTTAGCATTTTCATTGCCTCGCTGTTTGAGATGAGGCTTTAGCTGTTGTATCTTTCAACAGATTCACATTCCCAAATGGAGCAAGATATGTCCAACCACACGACAGCTCCTTCACTGTACCATGAATTGCCACTGCAAGAATGAATACCCAATCACCAACTACAAACTATCAAATACTCTCAACTGGTACAATACGTGCACCCTTTTTGCGTTAAAATTTTACCAAGTTCCAGAACTATCATTGTACTTGGATCTGTGTTTGAAGAATGAAAATACACATTCTGAAAACAACAATAACTTTGAGTTAGATTGAGAACACAAGCAAGCTACTTTGGTTAATATATTTGGAAAATATTGAGTACCCCACACCAAATGCTCAAAATTTATTCGCTACTTTAGTGGGTGTTAAACGATTTACCAGGCTCAACTTGGAGCAAGCCTACCAACACATGGAAGATGATGCCATAAGCCAACAGTATTTGACGATCAATAAGCACGATGGCAAACAGTAATGTTTCAATGACCAACACCTTATTCTTCTGGTAGTGATAACACATAACAACACCAATTTAGTGGCTAGTAGCAAATCTCTTCTATTATCTAGCTACAAAATTGACACCACCATAAACAGAACAGAAATGAGAAGTCCTGTAGCATACAACAATACAATATTGGCTTCAGTGTAATCTCAGATATCACAACTACAGCAAAATTCAACAAAAAAACCATTGGAAACATAGTACCTGATTAATGTTAATAGAATCTTTTCGATTTGCTGTTGCTTTTCTCAGTAAGAGATGACTACTCCATGTTCTGCCAAAAAACTGTCTGCTTTTGCTGTGATAAAGGGTGGCATTTACCTTCAACTGAACGGTCTCACCAGACTACACACAAACATGGGTGAATGAAGTTCCTGACACTGCATCACATGATCGATATATTGTACAGTACATAACAAAAATCCAATATTCATAAACAGTTTACTATGTATATTGAGTTATACTACATTACCTCTGCACTGTACAACGTTTCTATTATACATATAAAGACCACCACCCTCTCTGATTATGGATATTAATGGAAAGTACAATTTCTAAACTTACTGACATCAAACCTTATCAAAGGATTATGAACAACAACATTGCGAGTCCTTGCCACAACACATGATACAGTATACTATTGTTCAGCTACTGCCTAATTTACAATAATGAATTCATGTAAAATGAAACATATCGAGCTACACAAACAAAATGTCAACTTCAGTCGAATGTGACTATGCAACAACGAGAAGCACATCGGTCTACTATTAGCTGAAACATGAATTGGTTAATAAGATTCACACATAATAACTTTTAAAGACTCCACTTTCAGTCTTGTACTCACACAATTATTGAGAAAGTCCTAACTGTAAGCCAACACGATGGCATATAAACAAAACATTACACCGCACAAACTTCTATTCAAAGTAGTGATAGTCTACAGACAATTTACACTCTCTTTATCAGCTCTTTCAAAGCATTGCTATTGTTTCCATCAACTAGACAATGTCAAGCACATGTGACTTACAGTAAACCTCAAATTTAATGACTATGGGTTTGAAAACTCTGATGTTTCAACAGAGTCGCTTATTGCACAAAGTGAAAATGCCATAGTTCTATGTGTGCTAACTTACTTTTAATTGAACAAATATATTGTTGTGCTGTACTTAATATATTCCTTCAAACATAGCAACTAGTCTCACACAATCAGACCCTTTCCCATTGATAGGTACAATAAGAAATTAGGCTATGCTGACTTGGTACCATAGATAGGTCACGTGCATTGCACACATCAAGATTCATGTACAGTCGCATTCCCCCTACTAGACATTCCTGGACAATTGTTGTCAATGAAAAAGGAAAAAACAGTTAGCAAAAGATGATTCTCTTTCCAAATGAAGAAGACACTAGAGGTGCCAGACAAAAAAATTATCAGAAACAAAACACAAAAAACAAGAGCCCTCTATGGCACATATCTGCATGCACTACCATTGCAATGTAGCTGTAAATGTGTACAGTGTAAGCATGCGCAACAACACCAAAAGTCAACGTGCAGTTAATAGGTGATAATCTACAGCTTGTAGAGCTCGTGGGCTAAATGTCAAGCAAGAAAAGCCAGTTTTGAACAGTTTGTTGATGCTTACAACTTGCAGCGATTCCTACATTTCGAGATCTGTTGATTCTTGTAGTGACAGGAAGACAAACACACAAATAAAATACCACTGTATCCTTGTGCATGTGTGCAGGGTAATTACAGAGTTGGTTAAATGTGTTAGTAATTTAATGTAAAGCACTTTGAGTTTAATTAATAACAGATTTAATGGCGCAGTTTTTGCGTCATTCTATCCTAGGTTCACTGTCTTTTTAATTAATTCTTGCCTGTAACTCAACATGAGTCAGAGATCAAAAGGATTGATCGTATTTCAGATAAATTCAGTCATCACCAGTAAGAGCCTAAGATGTTAAGCAATCAAACTTGCACAACGCAAAATTTCATTACTGTACTGTACTATCGCAGCAATGCAAAACAGTATTGTTTCCAAACAACCTATTCGAATACCATCCTAAAGTATTGCCATTGTTAGTTGATTTGTTCTACTCAAGTTATCACTGCTGTAAGTTGACCAGATCTCAAGACATACTAATTAAATCAAAAGTCCAGATGACTAGCTCTAAACAAGTCAAACGTCATCCGTAGACCTTGAGAACCTATTAACAGAATGTGGATCTCGAACGAAAACGGTGCAACATAATTCTGACAACACACCCATTAATGATTATTCGAATTCAATAGTTACCACATATTTTGGCAGAACTATTCCTTCGAGAGCCTTCAGTTGCAGACAGAATGGAACTGTTTTCTCGCTGTTAACAGGACGGCTCAGTAGACGGCCATCACCTGGCCTTTTCAGTGGAACGCACTGAAGTCCATACTGTTCGGCAAACGAAAACCATCTGTCTGACATGACGGCAGTCTCTCAAACACATCGCCCCGCCACTGCACTAAAGCTAACGCGCGCATGAATTTAGGCGTAGCCTCGAGATCCCAAACCATAGAGAACAGCTCCTAACTGAATTTTAATATCTTGTCCAACTACAGTGCATGTGCACGTTCTCCTGTCGCCTATGTGAATGTCAAACTTGTAAACATATGTACATTTCATTAGAAGATTTCCTGACATTTACAGCAGATTCCAGTCTTTCTAGAGTACAGCTAGCTCAAACTTTTAGATAAGAAAACCACGCAAAATTCAAAACTGCAACTGCAGATTTGAAATCACTGATCACACAAATGCAGCACTGGGTTTACGAGGAATGTTGTCACGGCAACTACGTAAATGGGCGGTTCCTGTTTGTATGATGGTGGATTCAGATGACGAGCGAAGCGCTACTGATCGCCAGCTGAAGATTGTGATTCTGGGAGATGGCACAGCAGGAAAGGCAAGTGTATACTATAGAGTGAGGGAGCCCCTCAGATGCCAAACAGCATGCGTTCATCTAACTCATCCTCTTGGTGTTCTAGACGTCATTGGCTACTCGCTACGCACAGTTTGAATTTAGTAGGACTTATAATCAGACGGTTGGTCTCGATTTCTTTCTGAAGAGAATTGAACTGCCAGGTATACATGTACAGTCAAACGTGTTTTAGTTTCGTAGCTTTTAACTAAAGACGAGTATTCAAATGATGAGAAACAAATTTGATTTTATTTATTTAATTAATAGTAAACAGGGGCGTGTCCTTTAGCGGGTTTCCAACTACATTAGTGTATAGTGTGACTCAATTCACTAACAGCAACAGAAACTCAAGAGTATATTGTTCAAACAACATATTAGAATAGATTTGCACTACGTCCATACTGCTAAATTTGCAATGAAACACTAAGCACTAAAACTAGAGTGTTTGTGCTAGTAACATCTACTATATGTGCAATAAGGTACTAACAAGTAACCAAAGAATCTTTGAGAAAACTAGCTGTTTGTTAGCAAAGAAAGTTACTAATGAGTTAGTGAGCTAGGCAGTGGCCACAGCTTGCTTGATGCCTCCTTCATATTTGTAAACTCTTCTCTTTGTTCTGCATCCTCACAAGCACATGACAGCAAATCTAATAAGTGCATAGCAGGTTCTGCATCGTAGCCAGTTGATTGTCGTAGTGTATGTGAAATGAAGGTTTTCAGCCAACATTGATGCAAGATGTTTCAAAAAGGTGTTTGTAAGCTTACAGCATCCTCCTGTGCATGAGAATACTAATGATGCATGCTCTATCAGTCGAATTCGTTCTTCATATTTTTGTTTTTCAAGTTCATTTTTCTTGTTATTGGCTTCAATGCTACTGTATCTGGCAGATGCTGCACTAGAGTTGAAAACTCGAACGTCGAAAAAAGTTTTTGAAATCTGTCACCCCAGAAGGCCTTTGCCGATATGTCAAGACGAGCTCCACTATCTCGGCAGTTAGTCTGCAGTGGCAGGATCCCACCTGATAGAGGTTGTAAAGTGGGTTCAATTTGAATATTGTTGCATACTTTGCTTAGGAGGTCACCCATCATGTCTCTCGATTCGTTATGACGAATGAAAGGAAAGCCTCCTGTAGGGCACAACAAAGCATGATTGACTTTATACTTTCTCCACAAGGACACTTGTTTGGTAGATATTGAGGTCTCCAGTTATAATGTATATTATTTGTATCAAATTGTCATACATAGTCGCATGCCTAAACCGCCTGGGGTGTGACCATCTAACGGCAACTCCTTATCCATTTTCCATTTTCCATTTTGCCTAAACCATGATTCAATCTATGCTACAAATTTCTATGGACAACACTTTCAAAGCCTTCATAAAACTTTTTTATTATTTAACAATGTCGAGATGGTTTAACTTTTACAGATGAAGAGTACAGTACAGTACCCTGTTAAGTACTAATTAATTGTTCTTTGCATGTGCCCTACTGCTCTTAATGTTTTTTTTTGAGTAACAATCTTTTTAAAATTTTGCTTTTAAAAATAATAGGATAACAGAAATAATATTATTTTGGTCTCAAAAATTATTGTCGGTTGTTGGGGGTTTTGGTTTTTGCCCGTGCACGCATGAATTATCATCAAAAATGGCCACTAGACGGAAGTGTGCAGCTCAAGATGCCAACTAGAAATGTGCAGAGAATTGCATCAGTTTGAAAGAATAAATAAACAAATAATTAGATCAAAAAATGACTAATATTGCACATCGAAGCCTCAAAAAAATTAGAATTCGTAAAAGAGTTGAATTCAAAACATTAGGAGCAGTAAGGTATGTATGTATGTCTATATGGTTGAGTTAATTTTGTTTATAACAATTAACAAATATGCAACTTAATTGCACTTCAGTAGTTAACATACAGTTCATTGTCATAAGTGCTCTTTTATGTAATATTGGGCGAAACTATTTTTTAAGAATTAGATAAAAAATTATGGGCTACGAGACAATCTATGCTGCATTTGTAGTAAACATTCGTACACCATCATGGTAAGGCCATTGAACCGATATTGGCTTACCATGCACTCGAATCTCTTCATAGCACTGATTATAAATATATGCGCTTACACTCACAGAAGAACGGAAACCAGCCAACAACAACCAGATATGTAGCAAAAGTATTCAAATGTGGTTGATGTTCGGGTAGCACAGCCCAAGTAGGTTCCACACACCCTGGATACCCTTTGAGATATGGTACGACCCTGGAAGAGAACAAGCTAAGAAATAATTAGCAGTGACTGTGATGGCAGGTGGGAAAAGGGCTGGTGGGCTAGGCTCTCAAAATTTATGGGTGTGATTAAATTTATGCTGTAGTTGCATTTGGACAGACCCCAAAAATTTAATCAAGGCCAATATGTGTGAGTTCTCTTGATGGTTTACAGTCGGGTGTGAGTTATCTAAGCACCAGTTATCTGAATGCCACGTCAGTTAACCGAACGAAGTGCCTTGTACACCCTCCAGATGTACATGCTGTAAACCATTATGCACATGTGCAACAGTAAGCTTTTAGGTCAACCTAGTTATGTGCATGTGCAAGGTCAAGCCGGTATATGGTTTTCTCATTATTACCTTATAGATTGCAGTCAAGTTTGGGTGTGTTATGCAATTATTGTTCAGTGTACATCATGTATTTGGTTTAAATGACTGCGCATGAGTAGCCTCGGAGGCCCAGGGAAACCTGTTGTGCACCAGGAGAGTTAATGTTGGTTTCTGGTTATCCAAAATATTCAAAGTTATAAACAGGATTAGGTCCCAAAGTGTTCGGATAACTGGCACGAGACTGTGATTGTTGAAGTGATGTTCAAAGATTGACAAGGCAAACTGGCTGAAGTAGCAAGTTTTAGACTAGAAGAGGAAACGGCTGTAAGCATAGCTCAGACACTCTTAAAAAGTTTAAATAATATTTATTAATAAGATGGATGATTAAATATTATTTATTTTAAATGTGTGGTCATAAGGAGTAGAGGTGTCGGTAGCTTGTGTCACACACACAAACACACACACACACACACACACACACACACACACACACACATACACACCACACACACACACACACACACACACACACACACACACACACACACACACACACACACACACACACACACTGCACACACACACACACACACACACACACACACACACACACACACACACACACACACACACACACACACACACACACACACACACACACACACACACACACACACACACAACACACGTGTGTACGTGCACACGTGTATCTGCAACAATACCAGTACGCTATGGTATATGTTCATAAACTGACTTCAATGTTTGGATACTTCATTTAATGGATTATTGCTGTAGTACTGCTGTTTAACTTTAAAGTGGTCTTGTCTTAACTCAGGAAACATAAACTGTGCACTGCAAGTATGGGATATTGGTGGTCAGACAATAGGTGGAAAAATGCTGCCTTCTTATATATATGGAGCAGATGTAAGCCATGAATTTCTGTCTTTGAATTGCAATGTAACTGCTTTTTCTTCTCTAGTGTGTCTTATTGGTTTATGATGTGACTAACAGTGGCAGCTTTGCTAACTTGGAGGAGTGGGTAGCAGTTGTTCGAACGACATTTGAAGGGCAGAAGAAAATGCCTTCAATTGCACTCGTTGCAAATAAAGGTATAAACTCAATAAAATGAAAAAGAAGTCTAGCAATTAACAGAATGTGGTGTGGATAGTACGTGTTAATTAAGCAATAGTATATGCCATGCTGATGTACACTGTAATAGAGCGTATTAGTACCTGCAACAGCAGACAAATGAAAGGATGCATTATTCATTAATGTCCAATGTCAATGCATGTTAATTAAAATGTGCCAAATGAATGCTCTTTCAAAATTCAAGAAATGTGAAATAGAGACCCCAGGGGTTGTTATGAGCATGCAATATGCTCATATTCCATAAGCAGACAGACGTGCTTTGAAGGTTTTTCCTGAAATGGGAGAAGTTGCCATCTTCATCTTTCTTCCAAGTTTATGCAAATCAATCATTTATGAAAATATATGAAAGAGACACACAAACAAACAGACAAAGAACTGCAATAACCTGTTCAGAAGTCATCCTGTCTGCTACAATTTGAACATATAAATCGTACTTGACTTTACCATGTAACAACCATAAACATTACCCAAAAATAGTCGCAAGTCCATGAATAAAATGCTGGATGTCTTATAATGTAAGTCATCATTGAAATTACACTTAGATAACTTGTTAACTTATGTGAAAAACATGATGAGAGTTACATAATTGAATAGCAAAAGACAGCTGTTTACACTATCGATCTCAAACATTTGCTTTGTTGTTCTTTCCATTGATGTCCTGTGACTCTTGAATATTCTGGCTACATAGTATTCTGCCTTAGAACCCCAAAAATCAATTGTTCAAAGGCCAAGATATATATATTTTTACATGTATTTTTTATATTTACCCACTAACAGTGGGCAAACAAATCACACATACTCCCACATAACATTGTCAACATTACAGATGGCTAGTCTGTCCAAAATCAGTTTAGCATTATACCGCCAAAAACTAAAAGAAAGTTGTTGCAGTAAATGCTGGATAGCTTTAGAGACCGTCGTCCCTGTAGTTAAAACAGTTCTTCTTGATATATATATATATATATATATATATATATATATATGTATGTATGTATGTATATGTATATGTATATGTTGTATGAGTTTGACTGTAGTTGTGTCGTTGCTCTTATTTCTTGCCTTTCTTCTGTTCTCTCCCTGGCGACAGAACCTGCATGTTGTAGAGTGTCCTCACGTGAGTGCATGAGCCATCGATATCTCTAAGTCAGTGGTGGTGTAACTGCTGGGATATCAGGATGGTTTTCAGAGTTGACAGACATACAGACAGACAGACAGACAGTCACTCAGAGACATGGCTGAAAACAGAAACAGGCTGCTTGCCAACACACACACACACACACACACACACACACACACACACACACACACACACACACGCACACACACACACACTTTTCTCTTAATACGATGGTCTTAAATGGTCTTGTTCTTTCGACACGGGCAACATCTTTACTAAATATTTGCTTTTCAATAGTTGATCTGGAGCACCAGAGGCAAGTGAAACCAGACAAACACAACAGGTTTGCACAAGACAATGGATTCTCAAGGTACCCATCCATTTAGTACTCCAACTACCTGTCCAGGCGTTAACATCCTATTTATTGTTTCATAGTCATTTTGTTTCTGCTAAGAACGGTGACCAAGTAGCTCAGTGCTTCAGGAGAGTAGCTGCTGATGCACTTGGAATTAAGCTCAACAAATCAGAAAGCAAACAGGAGTCGGTAAGCTGAGTTTTGATATTAATAAATTGACTGCAACAGTCAATAACTTGCCTACATACACCTATCTTAATAATATTGATTCTCTAAGGTCTAGTTAGATATGTTATGTAAATGTACGTGTATATACAGACAGGACAATAAGGCTAAGTAGAATGCCCTGTGCTTGCTGACAGCTGATTAACTCACAGTGTGCATGTGCTTCAAAGGTTATTATTTTGCACTTTGCCAGTTTAGATGTCTGTCTGTCCCATGCGTGCTGCTGACTCACCTGCCAGCTAAAGCACTTGATTTACAGCATAGATGGGCTTCAAACCAAAGGTGTTCAATTAAGTAGCCATGTACCAGACCCTGTTGTGTTGTTGTCCCGGCTCCCATATGACACAACTCCACCATTGTCGTGTCATACAGGAACTGGGCAAAACAGCACAAGAGGTTCTGGTACAACGCTACAGTTATGCAAAGAAACCTCATTTGAGAAGAAAAGCCTGAATGTGGCAATTTGATCGAGGCAATGCTTAATAGGCATGCGTACTGCCGCTTGGTCTAAAACTACTTCTTTGGTGGTAAGTTGCTTGTTTCCAAACGAAGACTCTGAACATCTTGGTCAAGACTCTAGTACTGTCAATTTCACCCAAGTGCAATAAAATTGCAAAATCATCAGGGAGGGTTTTTAACAGAGATGGTGTTAGATCTACTGCAGCTATCGAGTACCAATATCTGCAGTCTCAAAATTCCAGATAAGTCGGGAATGCAAAACATTAGATCTCATCTGGAAGTTCAAGGCTAGCTATGAAATTTGTAATATGTAACAGTGTTCCAATGTCTTACTAAAATTGTCCATTTGCTTGGTTACAATTGAATGAACCACAGTTCTTGAACAATGGTATTTTCACTTAATTAATCATAGGAGTCGTATCTTCACACTTACTTCATTTAAATCTAAACAATCTGTTTAGATCATATGCAAAGCTACAGCCTAACCAAATTTAAGCCCCAAAGTAGAACTGCTATATCCAAGTTTTGCACTGTTCTAAAACAGGAAATTAAACAGTAAAAGATTACACTATTTTCGTGAGTCTGTCCTCTCTGTCAACTGTGCAGGTCATAACAGTACCTGACAACCACAGCATGCAAGCTAGGGTTTGCAATGCAAAAGATAGGATCCATAGTTTCTCAAGTGAACATGGTCTGTAGTTTCTCAAGTGAATGTGACCATGCAACAATCAGGACTGCTAGCTGTCAAATCAAAAGCCATCAAATGTAGAGCAATTTGTTTCCTGATAGGTATCAGTTGAACTGGGTCATTAATGTAGAAACATGATAAAATAATCAGTTGATCATTACTTATCTAATCAATGTTAAAACTATCGTAGCTATAGTTCTTACCCTTATTGTTACTTATCCTTCTGTTTCTTGGTCTTGTAACAGTAGCAAGTACTCTTGGTAGCATAATTTCAAGCTTGGGCCTTGTCATTGTTGATTTTCAGGTATAATTATAAAGTGATGACCTAATTGAGGTGGCTTGTTTCCTAGACAATTGTAAGAGCTGACATCGTTCGATATCCTGATGTCCCTCCAGCTACTTTTGCACAACCACAGTCAACACGATCATCCCTTTGTGCCATCCAATAGCATCACAGCAGCTGGCTGCCTTTAATATCATCAATTGCAAGACAGGATATCATAATGTTCTAACAAACCTTTCAATTTTTTAATCACTAAGTTGAATAATGTACATAGCTACAGCAACCTAAATAGCTATGAATCAAATGGGAACCATAAAACTAAACTCTGGGGTCTTGTCCAAATTAACCAGCGCAAGTGCATAATCCTTATACCAACTGCACATGAAGCACCATAATAAAAAACTGACCACTAATTAAAAGACCTGGATATTCATCATCCATTAGAGCAACTCTTCATCACCTTCCATCACTGGCGGTGATTTTCCACGAAAGTCGTCTAGTGCTCGGACTGGAGCAAGTGTGCCATATGAAGACTGTGAATTATAGTGAGGTGGATGTGATTCGAGTCGAACTAGAGGAACTTTGCTAGGAGCCTGAAGACGCCACTGAGTTGATGTACTCTAAACAAGTATACTACCATAATTTGAACAACTGGAACTGAATCAGAATGTCTTACTTGGCCACTTCCAGCTGATTTTGATATCTGCAATAAACAAGACAAGTGTCATGCAGCTTACACTGTTTACAGTCAAGTATATTCCCTGGAATGGTTGATCTCAATTCATAAGACTGCTTTGTGTTAGTCTTGCATGATCTACAGGAAAGGCTTCCTACTAAGTTTGCATTAGTGACATCGTTACAATCAAGAGAAACTGTAACAAATCTTGACATGCCGACATGTGTATATTGTGTACAACCAGCTGGGCCACCTGGGCAGCAGTGTCACACACAAAAATGGACATATTAATTTGTTTGCAAGCTGGTCCTCCCCATCCCATCTGGATGAATGTTCTAACAAAACATTATTTTGTGCTAAGAAATCTATCAACTTCGGCTCCTGCAGTTGAGGGCAGGAGAAAGCACATGAGAAACGTAAATAGTTTGTTCCTTGATTATTGACTCATTTGTCTAATAAGGAGTTCACCATGTACACTCTAGCTAGACTCTCTATTCGGTTGCACGTCTTATTAGAAATGAGTTTCAATAAATACAGTACATACAATGGAATCGTTGAAATGCACTATGTAATTCTTCTTGAGAGACTGACTTATCGAAAATGAGACATCATTCAAAGTCTACCATGATCATATGATCAGAGACCAAATAGAATATTCCGAATTCAACAACCTTCCAATGCCCTATACAGTATAAGATTAAGCTGGCAATGTAGACCATAAAGGGGCATTTCCTTAACTACTAACCTAGATTCTTTCAGGATTTACAACTCAAGAAAATCGAACAAGTCGCCAAAGTCTGAGCCAACACACACCAGTGAAACAAGCCCGTTCTATCCCAAAGAAACCATCCACTCCAACACCCCAATACCTTCGATCGTACAGACTCGTGCAATCTAATACCAACACAAAAGAAATCATCTCTCACAATCATCCCAGAGGATCCAGACGATGTAAATTGTCCATTGGTCTCTTATGGCAACTGCTACTGAACGCCAACTTGACATCTGCCTCGTTGCTCTAGTCTATGTTAAATGTCTAGTATTTCTGATGGACTAAAAGCAGCCCAGGGAGCAACAAATTTAGGGTACTTTACCTGAATCAAACTACAGTATGTACCGAATTACCGTGCATGAAAAAGCGCATGCGCCTCTAAATGAACAACTGAAATTCGTCTGATTGAACGTTGTATCGATTAGAATTATGTTCAGACTATGAAACGTACTACTCTGTGTAGCTTATTGTCTAAACAACTGTCATAAACGCTAAGTGATCAGGTCTTTGTCAGTACCATCGGTCTTGGAGTCCCCGTCCTCATCACCATTGTCGTTATCATTGACGGCAACGGAACTGTGGTCTTTTTAGATATGGAACCCTTCTCTAGAAGCTGATGTGTACGTAACAAATAAGTTTCCTGTTGTTGACCACAATCGACGATACCACACCCTCAAAAGGACTTTGCTATAACATCTCTGTCTCTAGATTTCCAACACTCATCTACCAACTCTGCTACTTCAATATAGCTGGCCAATAAAACTCAGTCCATCGGTTGACTAGGAGAAATGTGAAGTTTCACACCCCCATCTCGCAAGGAAGGTTTTTAGTAGCAAATGCTAGACGAAGTAATTTTGATTTGTTGCCACTTTCAAAAGCTGTCCATTGTTGATAATTACAACGATCTAATCGTCTCGAGCGTCCAGTGCGTGCATACGGGTCTCAACATTGCTTTTCTCTCTCCCACAGATGATAGAGATGTCTGTGGCATTTTGCAGTTGTACATTGACCAGAAGTATATACTATAAGCAGAATGGAATGTAGATCACTAAACTAGAGCTAATAGTGTCTTCCAGTCGGCGTCTAATGCCAACATACGGGCAACTGTGAACCAGACGTGGGTTGCAGTTACATTGACACAGGGTTTCTATCGACAGGTTTCTTCTACTACTTGACCTCACATACTATTAAACGATCTCTAGCGTTAAGTTTGAACCCTTTAACCGTTTACCGCAAAATAATCGATGCATTTTTGTGTACTGATGTTCACATACTAATTATCTAGCTGGTTATTTCTGCGGTCTTACAGTAGACTATAGTGTGATTTGAGAATTGAGACAAAAGTTAATGTGAATTAAATTTATACTGCTTTCTTTTAATTTTGGTTGCCATCTACAGGTATCTGTGCCTTGTTGTTCATTGCTTTCCTGACTAACCACGTGGGATACATCGCAGTTTGGTTTGCAAGTGGCCTTCTCGCACACAGCAGTACATGTGCAACACGTTTCAAACTAGGTACTGTGCAAGTCATGGAACATGCAGTGACTGCCTGAGACTCCAAGAATAGGCCTAAATTTTTGCAAATTTTATTTGTGCGCTCTGTGATTACTTGTCAGTATTCACAGAAATATCATGATGGCAGAGATAACCAGTTGTACGGTACCTGTCAGTGCTTCACGCATTGCTTGTGCTAGTAAGCATGCATGATCAAAATTCAAACTAGTATAGAAAGTTACAATTTTTAGTGTACCTATATGAAAACATGTGCACGAAGAATCTACATTCAGTCATTCAGAAAGCTGCCAACAGACTGCACTGTAGAATGTTGTTGTCACAGCTCACGTCTCGATCCTATATATCATGCCTCGAGTCAGAGACATTTCTGACTTCTACAATTTTAGTTAAATTTATGCAAGGTATGGACAAACATCATTGTGAGTTTAGTTTGGAATGCATGGGTATTGCTAGCAACTTTCTAGTGTGAATGTGAACATTACGCTGGTACAAATGAACATGGCAGTTTTGATTTCAGATTTGCAGTAGATATGTTCTTCGTAACGTGCACTGCTTATTGCATCACTGCAAGTAGGTCACTAAGGACGTAGAGGCGACCAGCGACTTGTGCTTTCGAAGAGCCTCCTGTGAAGAAAGCACGTGCTAGTCGATGTATGTGTAATTCAACCAGTACCTAGACTCTAGAAGGCCATGCATATCCACCTGGTCATGATCGAACTGATGGAGTTTACATGGTACCTGGTCGATGTTTCTGAACTCTGCCAACATAAACTTAGAGGAGATACACAATTCAGTATGTATTCAGTGGACGAGCCAGAAGGAAATTACCACGGATATCATATCTGCTACCAAACGTGCATACATATACCTGGGTCAATCTAAAGTATTGCATCCACTTTGTGCTTGTGTGTGTAATTAGAACGACAGCTTTCATGGTACTACAGGTAGTAACAAATTTCACGAGTAACAAAGTCGGTCACTGTGCAAGTGAGAAGTGCAATCTTGTCGTCTCCTCTGATTTCAACAGCCTTGTGCACCGTTTCTCCAGGTTCCTTAGTATTCTTACTGTAGGACAATTTCTCAAAATTTTCGTACGATCTTTTCATATCCTTTTTGCTCTGCGGTCCTCTGTCACAAAAGAGACACCTACCAGTGAATCCCTTTGCCGCATTACTGGATGTACTTCTCGAAGTCCTTGATGACATGACAGCAGTCCTGGCAGCAACAACAGGTGTTACAGTATAGCAGCGTCAGCATCTTTGATGCAGTAACTAGAGCTAAGAAATCAACCTCAGCTGTAGCGGAGGACTTGGATAGACATGCAATTCCTTTCAGAAACTTGGCAACTGTAAATGTTGACACGATTGCAGCACGGCTCAATGCACCAGTGACCTGTCACTGTTATGAACTAGCTTGCACATACCTTTCATTGCAGCAAATTGTGTGGTAATAGAGCGACAGAAGAAGCAACAATAAGGTTTGACTTCGATTCAGAGGAGTACTAAAAATATTTTTATTATTGTTACCCTGCATGCATGCGGTACCGTCAAACTAGAGACTTAGCCATGGTCTCTATGCCACGCTAAGCATCCGTTACCCTGCATCCATACACTATGCCCATGTAGCACGCTAGACCATATAGATTAACAGTACTGGCACGTTCCGTTTATAAGAATACAATTGCCTTACTTCGACTTATACGTCCTTCTGTTTGCTTTCTTACATACAGAACTTAGTTATTATTTCAACAACGGACAAATTTCGTGAGTGGCAACATTTTGAATTTTGTTAGTGACTATTTTGAATACCATTTACCATCAAAAAACCTTCCTTGCAAGATGGGGGCAATGAAAGTTGAGTTCTAGGCGTCTCTTAGACTTTGGTCGATGAACTATCATAAACAAGCGCATCCACTACTACCCCAAATTATAGGTGCACTGGTTCATAACACTCATATATATATAGGTGCAGTATACAGTAGTCACACTTATAACAAAGTGAACGTAACTCATTAAAATAGCACAAGCAGCCACAAAAAGTAATGAACATGAATGTTTACCTTAGCCCAAGCAACATATGCTGATTTCACGGTTGCTACAACAGCATTCATTAAGTTCTTGGCAGTTGTTATAAGAGTGATAGCATTCTCAGACTGCAAGACAAAGGCAGAAGTCACTCTTACATTAGCATCATTTTGAACAACAATTACTGACAGCTTGGGAAGAGTCTCCAGTAAGAGTTGCAATGTCTTCTTTCACCTTGCTGGTGATGTTGATTTGATGGGAGTAGAAGTTGATTCTCTCAAGGCTGGCCAGCAGCTCATTCTTTGATTGCATGTCTGGGCACTATGTAAACACATTGCATCAATCAATAAGGCAACAAACAACACTTAGAAAACCATGTAAAGTATGCACAGAAGTGGTTGAAGATTAGGATAATACAGTCTGGAGTAGTGTAACCCAACACACACACACACACACACACACACACACACACACACACACACACACACACACACACACACACACACACACACACAAGTAAATTCCATTTCACTAGATGGAGATGTACATAATGTGATACATGTACTGCATCAGGCACATGCAGACTGTGATACTCGGTAATTCCTTCACCTGATCAGCAATAGAAGACACTAAACTGTCACATGCACTGGCTGTATCAGCAATTTCTTTGGCCGTTGCAATAAGCTCCATCGTGCTCTTTAATGGACCAGCTCCTCTACCATAATGTTAATAAGCCACCATCAACCAGTATATCAAGTGAAAAGATACCAAAAGACCTTGTAAAATCTGACATTTCAACAAGCATCATGCCCATGTCTTTGGCCAACACAATGAGTTCATTCGTGTTGTCATTCCATTTTTCCACTTCAGTCTCCAACTGCTGCTTCTCCTCCTTTAAAGCTTGGATTTCCTGTCTTTGTTCGAGAGGCAAGTGAGTTAGTTCACCCTAGAAAAGGAAAAAATAACTGTCAGCACAGTTCTAGCTGTTTGTGTGTAACAGTCAGTAACAAATACAACTAGTATAATTGTGGACTAAGAACATGTTGTTTTCAAGGTAAGAACATTTGTGGTTACACTTGTCACAGCTAACCAGTGCACATAGCATGCCACCATAGCTGATTTCCAGAACCATTATTTGTCTCTCTTAAAGACAGAACTGCCTATACTCTTTGCAGACCATACATCTACTTTGAGTAGACTTATCAAAAAATCTACAATGACTCCGTTTTTTCAGAATTAAATATCAGACACAGCAAATTCTGTAAAGCCGATGACTGGGGCACATTTCTTTATTCTCTTTCACCTCTTCCAGCAACCTAAAAGAGTTTGTGCCTGTGTTTCTTATTTGTTTACAAAAGTGTCAGAGAAGTGCATGGTCAAAGGTGTCAGACGATTCTTCCACCTCTTCCATGAGGGAGTAGAAGAGCTGGAAGAGAAGAAGACTGAAAAGCCTCTGCTGCGTTTCTTTTTTCTTCAGTAGGGGATCATCATACCCTCCATACTTGTGGAAGTCAGAGACATCATTTAGGTCAGAGAGCAAAAATAGCAATTTTTCTACATCATTTGCAAGATCTTCCAATGATTTCTTTCTTTCTACCTGTTTTACTCTTCCTCTCTTCTGACAGCTTCGCTGAAAGAGGTGGAAGGGTCTTTCAGAAGAGGCGGAATAGAATAAAGAAATGTACCCATTACAGTCACCAAATATGAAATGTATGTGGCACACCCACTGGCACAGAGTGAAACTGGAGTCATATAAATAAGGAAGTGGAGCTGATAACCTCGTGTAGCCAGATTCTTTCCTTTCCGCCGCGTCATACTTCTGGGCGATAAAGGGTCTGGTGAACAGCCTTTGAAGTCGCAGTGTAGCCGCATAGCCAAAAATCAGCTAACTAAATACCGGATTTGGTTTTAAATGCTTCACTAAAGACCAGATTGGTATGCATGCGATGCAATCCTATCTGTTATCTTCTCTTGGTTTGTAGAGAACAACTTAAAAACTACAGTTAGAGTCTTTGCTGTTTGTGAAATGTGCATGTCTACAGCAACCAACACGATTGTGGGAATGTTGCCAACAACACTGACAGGCTTCGATCTAGTACAGTCATAATCGATGTTGTGACACGAGCGCACATGCAATGTGTAGCTATATGTCAGACGTCGATTGATCATAACTACCAAAGCGGCCTTCAAGCCTGTTGATGTCAATGTTCCCGCAATCGCGTTGGTTGTTGTAGACATACATTTGTCAGCAGATTTGACAAACAGCAAAGACTCTAACAGTAGTCTTTGAGTTGTTCTCTACGAAACAAAAGAAGATAACCTAGATAGGATTGCACTGCGTGCAGACCAATCTGGTCATTAGTAAAGTGTTAAGAACTGCTTGAAGACCAATCTGGTCTTTAGTAAAACATTTAAAAAACCAAATCTGGTATTTAGTTAGCCGATTTTTGGCTAAACGGCAACACAGCAACTTCAAAGGAAGTTTACCAGACCCTTTTTCGCCCGGAAGTATGACATGGCGGAAAGAGTCTGGCTATGCAAGACTACCTAAGACTACGACTGAACCTAACAAAAGCCTGGAGTGATGCACAAAAATGAGATGACAGATATAAGAACTTACAAAAAGTTACTGATGCCATCAATTTCTTTAATTAAGCTTATAACATCAAATTCAACATCACAGGTCCCATATTTTGGTTTTATGCCCTTTTGAAATCTTAACTGAAAGACTTCATCTATGATTCTATTGAATTTAATGGCTATCCACAATACCACATACAGCACGATGTCACATACCCAAACATTTTGAGACCCTGGACTGTTCATAACTTTGAACATTCATTGCAACTGACTTCAACTCACAGACGTTCGCACCAAACTGTCTGTACAGACTGAAAATCAACTGCCCCAATATATCTATTATACAGGTGTACAGGGCCTACTCATTAATTAAAAGATAAAAACTGAAAGCAATTGCATAAATTCCTTTCTATTGCACTTCTACATGACTGAAAGCCAAGGACATGAACAGACGAGCAGACAAAAACATTCAGCAGACCATGTTGTGCATGCTCATAAACTGATTTTGCACACAGAGTTAAGGTGAATAAGAGACAGCCCTAATTCAATTAAATGACATGTTTGGTTACCTGGCGTGTTCAGTTGAGTGACATCATACTGTACATCTATTGTGTTGACAGTTACAAGCTCAAACTGACCCAGTTACATACATCATTTCATTTTAAGTCACACATAAAAACACTTCCACATCCATCATCGTGTGTGTGTGTGTGTGTGTGTGTGTGTGTGTGTGTGTGTGTGTGCGTGTGTGTGTGTGTGTGTGCACGCGCGCATGTGTGTGGAGGGAAGGGGAAACAACATTGCACCACTCATTCCCCTGAATGACTTACTGACTTTAGTTTTCCAAGCATTACAAACTATCTACAATTTCAAACACTTAGCTCAATCATCAAACCTGGTTCAGTTCTCTTTCAGCTTCCCGGACAAATGCTCGACTCTGTCGCCGGAATAATGATCTCCCAGCTTTAGTAGGCTTTCTTACAGTTACTGCATCCCCTCTTTCAGTCTTCACTACTCAACAGAACAGATAATCCACACTCTACTACCAACCTTCCTGTACAAACATGCAACTGCTTTACATTCCACTTCTGCCTCTCGTGTGTCATCCAACATATGTGGTGGTGGTGGAGGAAAGTCGGGTTCAATATTTTCAGCAGCAATATCAGCATCAGGATCATTAGCAACAGCATCACCCTAGCAGCAAACCAGCTACTACAAATATGTAACAAGCTATCTAAGGGGTAGGGTGGTATGAATGTAGGATAGGTTGTTGTATTGGTCTTTTTGTGTATGTCATATAGTTTTACGAGTAGAGTGTGTATATATGTGTGCTTGCGTATGATCCCCAAGTGGAAATTGCAATATATGTGCGAAAACAATAAATTCATTTCCATAAATCCACAGTATATTATTCTTCTATAGAATGCTGATACAAATAAACAGCAAAAATACTTGTGCAGTGTAATTCTAACAACATCAGTAATAGCTAACATATACATCTCTGGAAAAAATTATAAGACCACCCTTCAAATTTTGGGTTTAGGGTTACAAATGTACCACATTTTGTTGATACCAGGGCTATCACTGTCATTTATAACAGTTTGGTTCATATACTAAGATGCTGTAAGACATGCCTGTTTATATGCTTATATTAATCTGAAAATGTATCAACCAAAAATCTACCAAATTACATGACAATTTGTTAGAAGAAGATTTACTAAATAAATAAACATACAATAAGCAGTAAATAACAATAACCAACATTAACAGCAATATGCAACTACAAAAGTACGAAAAACACTCAATATTTTGTGGCAAAGCCCCTGTTTTTAATCACAGCCCGAATTCGACTTGGGATGCTTTCCACCAGCCTCTCACATTCATCTTGAGTGATCGTTTCCCACTCCAGGCGTAGAAAATCAAACAACTCTGCTTTGTTTGAAGGTTTGTGATTCTCCATTTTGCGTTTCATGGTATTCCACAGGTTTTCTATTGGGTTAATATCTGGAGATTGAGCTGGCCAAGTCAGGATCCTGATGTTCTTTTCTTCCATCCATGACTTTACAGACTTTGCTGTGTGGCATGGCGCATTGTCTTGTTGAAATATCCAGTCATCAGAGTTGGGGTATAACATCTGAGCTGATGGAAGTAGGTCTTCTTCGAGAACAACCCTGTACTTGGCTTGGTTCATGCGTCCTTCGCAGAGTCGGACTTTGCCAGTTCCTGACTTACTAAAACAACCCCATATCATCACCGATCCTCCGCCGTGTTTCACAGTTGGGGCAAGGCATTCTGGTCTATACGCTTCTCCTGACCTTCTACGAACCATCAAACGCCCTGGAGTGGGACAAAGCTGGAAATTGGATTCGTCAGAAAAGATTACTTTGCTCCAGTCATCAACAGTCCAATCCTTGTGGTCTTTTGCAAACTTGAGTCTTTGCTTTCTTTGTCTTTCATTAATGAACGGCTTCTTTCTTGCTCTGTGGGACTTCAGTCCTACTTGAAGGAGTCTGTTGCGAACAGTTCTGGCTGAACAGTTGACATTGCACCCAGATTTCCACTCTTTTTGGAGGTCACTTGAAGTCAGTCGTCTATTAGAGAGAGACTTTCGGATGAGGTAGCGGTCTTCCCTGGCACTAGAGAGACGTTTTCTGCCACGGCCTGGTTGCACTTCAGTTGCTCCAGTTGTTTTCTTTTTCTCCTTTGTCTGGTGAACAGCAGTTTTGGAAATCTTGAGTCTGGAAGCAACTTGTCGCTCGCTGTAGCCTTCCTTCAGCAGTACCAGGATAGCTGTCTTCGTTTTACAACTCAATTGCTTCTTCTTCGGCATGGTAGTATTAGTTAAAAATAGCATTTAACGTTACTCCATATATAGTACAGAAATGAAACTTAAATTGTGGGTTTTGCATAGCATGTAGTTATACTTAGTAAAACAATTTCAGACCAGGTAATGTCTCTGTAACTTCTTTTGCTAAAACGCTATTTTTATTGTTTTGTCTGCATTTCATTATCAAAAATGTAATGGTTAAATATTATAGATAATCATTATTGCTCAATCTGATTTGTCAAACCACTTACGTAGTCAAAATGCATCTGGTCTTATAATTTTTTCCAGAGATGTAGTTTGTATCAGATGTGGTACACATGTAGACAAACCACATCTATATCCTTGCAAGGTTGCTTATACTTATTAGTATTGGTATCCATGAGATCACATGCAATCATCTTTGCATTGCACACCAACTAAACTTGCCTGGCAATATTCAGTATGTTCATGTTCAATGGCAAGAAAAACTACACTTCCATTAGTACTATCACTGAACCCACAGGAAGCCCTCCTTACAAGCTACACAGCACAAGAAAACAAGAACGAAGGCAGCTACAGGACGCTGAGACAATTAGAGAGACATTTTCTAAAACAAATCACTATAACTCACAAATATTTTCGAGACGTAACCGAAAGTGATGCAGTCTTTACATCGATATGCATCACTTGATCCGCAGACTAAACTTACACAAGTTTACACCCGTAACTGTGCTACAGTACTTCCAACAAATAACAAAAAACGCAGACAAGAGGCCTCTTAGCACAATAATGTATGAGACAGTCTCCTCTGCATGCAAGCCTCAAAACACATGTGCATCTGTAGAATAGTAACAGTCTCTGCAGAGAATATACTCAACCATGCTTTTGCACACTTAAAACATAAAATCCTTGCATTTACTTTGGCATGTGCCTACCACTGATTATTAATTACGGTCAGCTGTTCATCAATGTGTATCATCAACACGTTCACAGCACAACTGTGGGAAAAGCCTTCTGCATGTCATGAATACAGCATGTAACTGTCTTGAAATATTACTGCAAAATGTCAAGCATCAGTAGACAAGCATCCCAAAATGACATCATGATGCTTGGTATCATATTAATCAAAGTTGCAAACTAATTCAAATGCCTTAAACCTGTCTACCTATCTAATTATGTTCTGTACCCATAAAGTATACTACAAGCCGAAATCATGCTAAAAATGGTAAATATAACGTTGCACTATACAATTAACAAGAAGAGTCCAGATCTAGAGTTAGCTGAAAGACTGCTACCCACACAAGGGAAGTCATTAGCAACAGAGATTCCACTTGGATCACATCAACACAAAGCACGAAGAAAAAATAGTCGTTAGCATCTAGCCTATACGGACACCAAAATTATCAAGTGCTGCATGAGTCAGTCAGTCAAAAACATGCACTTTACTTCTCTTCTCAGTCATGCAACATGCAGCTCCACAGTGTAAACATAAGAATGGGTCAGTGTAGTTAGCATGGCTCACTACACTGTATGCCAGCAACACCAAGTACAAAAGAAACACTATATAGGTAGAAGTACAATGCAAACAGACATTTTTCCATGCAACAATCTTAAACAATCAATCATTCAGTATGTACTCACTCTGACAGATTGTACAATGTCTTTGACTCGTCTGACGCCATTACCAACCTGTTGCAATAACTTTGTTATTCAATACTAATTTAGTAATCATGCAATAATTGCTACCGCAGATGCCACTTCAAAAAACTCTTGTTCACTAACTAGAGCTGCAGAATTTTCATTCAGCTGGTCCAGCACACTGTCAATAAACGATGCAAAAGGTGGAACATCTAATCACAACAAAGCCTGCAAATCAAGTTGCATCGTACAAAGCAAATTATAACGAGCTGATTAGTAAATAATCAAACAGCTTTATTAGCCAGACACTGTACACTTTGTAGGAACATCAATTAATCAATCATTAAACTATAATGTACCCAACAAAGTATGGTAAGGTCAAATACAAACTCAGTTGCAAAGATAACAGACTCTGCACATATTCATATCACACAACAATAGACACTATATGCACTAATATAACAATAAATGAAAGCGCCAGGGTGCAGATGCCTTGGTGCACAATCAACTGGTCATGACTTTTATTGGGTTGTGTATGTGCACGAAGAAATCACCTATAACTCAAGAATGAAGCTTTATCTTGCAAACCCACCACTAAGTCCAAGAAAACACCACTTCTTACTCGCAGAAGCCCTTTTTTGTTGTTAAAATCCATCATGCAGTAGATACAGAGGTAACAGACAGACACATATGAGCAGACTGCTGTATACCTCTGCTGCTCATGCACACCAGGGCATAATAAATAAATAATACAATGCAACTACTGTACTTCCGCGCATTTATCTGCATGCTGGTACAAGTGGGGATTACCAGAAACTTGCTTGTCGGACTCTGGTAACAATATAGCACGAGGGAGTGCCGATAATGGCGAGGGAGCAACTACACGTGTGTGGTAATTCTACTGCACATACGTCATAATTCGATTCGTTGACCTAGAGAATGCAGCTTACCCTCGAAGCCAGCTAGAAAAGAGACAAGTTGAACAGTCAGAAGGTATCGAGAATGGATCTTCGCAGTGTGGCAAAAGATCATACACAATCGAAAAAGCTAGCGGTACTATGCAAGTACAACGGGCTCGGTGGAAACAAAACGAAAGTCGCCAGAGAATGTGGAGTGTCTTGTCAGTGCATACATGATTAGGTTTGAACAAGCAGAAGAACACACAGGGTTGACAGATAAGGAAGAGAGGAAGACGATGAAGAAGAGGAGGATGAAGACAGAGAAATCAAACATTATAGGGTTGATTATATACTACATCTAGATGAAAAGTATACATCTTTAGTGTTATTAATTTTAGTGCAATCAATATCTAAGAACAGATGCAGCATAGATTTATGGGTCCAGTCTATAGGGAGGTTGGTCAAATCACCTCTCTTTCTCCGGCATGCTCCGGGGTATACCGGCACCCTGGTAATCCCCGACTTAAACCGCCATACAGCTAAATGTGCGGAAATACGGTGTATCTCGTAGGTCCAGATACATGGCAGACAAATATCAAAGATAATCACTACTACGGCCACACCAAAAAGTTCATGTTTTGGATCGGCGACCGACCCAATTTTCAAGGATTGCAAATATTTTTTTATTATCGGGTTGCCTTACCATACTATGTTTGAGCACTGCTATGACAGATGGAATAGAATTTCAAGCAATCCAAAGACATGAACAGGTTCAAATATAGGTTCTCACATGGCCACAAGGGTGATATCGGATTTATCAGATAGACACGCGAGCTACGAGATAATTCCTGAGGCGAAGTCGAGGGAGTTATCAAGTAGACTTGAGGGTGGAGACTCTGATAAATCCGATATTACCTGAGTGATATGTGATAACCGATTTATATCCCGTTTCGATTTGTCAGTTCAAGTTCACTGCCATTTGAAGCAACACACCTGGTAGTACTGTGCTGAAATAAACAGTGACGACGACTTCGATTTCCCTCCAAATCTTCCAAGTTGAAATCACAAAAAAGTGAGTGAAATATCAATGCTGACAAACAAACCCGTCAAGTCTGGCCTACTTGAAGAAAAGCCTAGCCGTTTTGCTGCGCCAATCAACAAAGACCAGTTGGTGATTGCTGAGGAGGTGTTCGTCCCTAGCAACACCAATCGGTCGAACAAGTGGGCAAAGAGACTGTTCAGCAAGTCGATGGGAGAACGAAATAGACAGTGCTCTCAAGATGTTGGGAGGTTAGACATCCTGGAAACGGGAACGAACAACAAAACTAAAAGAATGGATTTCAAAATTTCTTGTTGAAGTGCAATCTACAAACGGGGAAGACTACACCCCATTGACGCTTCATGGACTTCTCTGTGGCCTACAAAGAATTGTGCGGCAAGGCGCCCTGTCAATTTTTTTAAAAAGAAAAACTTTAGACTATTCGAAACGTTTGTGACAACTGTTGTCGAGGAAGTGTAGACTCCAATAGGCAACATACGGAAGAACAGCTTTGGACAAACGGTGTCATCGAAGCAAGCAATCCTCTCGCTCTTCTACGTGTCGTTTTTTACCTCAATGGCAAAAATTTCTGTTTGTGGAGAGGATTGGAACACCGATTGCTGATGAGAGATCAGCTGATACGCGATCCCGCTGATATCCTGAAACCTGTCAAATCTTACACTTACGTTGAGCATCACAGCTGTTCGAACCACAGTTTTTGACACGTGTCTCGAACACCACAGAAACAACTTTCCAACAGCCTGCAAAGGAGGAAGAGGCTGCATTGGCTAAAGGAGTCTGTAGAGCTTACCTGTAGCTCGATCTCCATTGACGACTGAAGGTAGCCCTCTTCACGACAAAGTGTTTGTGTAAGCAGCAATCCGCTGCAGCAACCATGTTGAGTTTGCTTACTATGCTTGTCGTCTACTGCCTCTGGTTTGTTGACATTGAGGTAGTCCAGATGCAGCACCTAGCCAGGAACAGCTGAAGAAGTACAAAGTTGTCCTTTTAGTGTGTGTTACTGCACTTGCAAGCCAGCTGCTGTGTGACAGCCCCTGAAGTGAACTCTAATCTGACTCTGTTGTTGCGGCATCACAGCTTTTCAGTCTCGGAACTCACTCTAGTTTTACTATGGCACGTTTTACTGGTAGAAACCAGTCGTTTTAACATGCTTTACTTAGAAAAAATATTTTATGGGGAAATTTTTACATGTGTAATGTTGGCATTGTTGCAAACATTGTCCTATAGCTCTATCGGCATAATAATCACACCCATTACTTACACATTCCATACATAACACTTCACCATTGAGGTGCAATCAAATCATGGCTATGCTTTGGTACAACTTAACAACCTTCATGTCATTCCAAGACCAACAACTACTACAAAACTGGCAGGTGATGAGTTGACTGAATATTATCCTAGCACAATTCAACCTGCTCACCTGACTCTTGGAGGTCTGATATGGCTTGCTGAACATTGCTTGTATATTGGCTGTACTTAGGATCAGTATACAGTTGCATTTCAGCCACCACAACTTCACATATACGAGCAATCCTGCCTTGTACACTGGACAAAGCCTGTTCCAAACTATTAACATCTGCATCATGTATTGCAACCATACACTTCCTTAAATCCTCAAGGACGTGAATGTCTAAATAACAATGCAAATTCAGTCATTTAGACATATAATGTCAATCGCTACTACAAACCTCTACTAAAACAACCATGTCCATGCATGCCCAGTAATACATCGACACAGGGGACACATGCAGGCAAGCAGGCATGCATGCACACATGCAGGCAGGCACGCACACGTGCACACGCACATCCACGTGTACATTCACATACAACATTTGAAACTAAATCATTACCTGAAACTGCTAAAAAGTCGTCAATGTCCACAATGTTATCAACAGCATATTTCACTAGTTTGACCTGGTCCAACCATCGCTCTTCATAGGCTTCCAGATTATCCCTCACAACTTTGCTGGTTGACTGTAACATCACTGTTTGAGCTGCGTTTAAAACTTCTGGGTGAAGTACTCGTAACTCGTTAGATGATAGTTTAACCATCTTCACGTGCTCA
>NC_085085.1:6975125-6995125 GCF_963422355.1 Corticium candelabrum
ACTACTCAATAGACCGACCTTATCCAAGCCTGAAGCCCTGATCAGAAATGCAGCTGGATACTGGTGGCCACGTGGAGTTATTTGTTGATGGCTGATTATTTGCCTGCAGGACATCCTCATACACAGACTTGCCAGCTACAAAGTCATAGTCCTACAAGACACCATCACTTAATTAAACACACTACCTTAAACTAGTCTCGTGTAGCCAAACCCTTCCCCACCCTCATACTTCCTTTCTCGCTGGAAGTATGGAGGGCTAGAAGAATGGAGGGCTAGAAGTATGGAGGGATAGAAGTATGGAGGGCTAGAAGTATGAGGGTGAAAAGGTCTGCAACACCAGACTAACCTTAAGACAAACAAAAAGCCTATTAAGCTATGCAAGTATTAAAACAATTTGTACAAGCAATAACAATAAATGTAGATCAATAAGCCACTTGTTCAGTAGTTCAATTTAAATCAATAGCTAATGTCTGTAGTCAAAGTACATAAAATGATTGCCACATCACACCATCTATCTGAAAACAACTTGGATTAAATGTACTTCCTCAAATTCAGTTACAGTCTATTGTTTCTTTTATTATTATAACAGTGTAAAGAAGCATCAAAAGACATAAGACTACGTAGTAAGTGCATATTTTCATAATCCAGTGACCCTGATGTCACTAGCTTGGATAGTAAACAGATACAAAACAAATGTATATAGAATATCTGCAACATTGATAGTTACATCGACATATTTATCTAAACCCACCACCTAAAGTTGTATATACTTCAATATTATTATGAAAAATATTTGAGCAAAATGACAATCTCAAATGATGAGACCACAAAACCAGAGTCCCATTGGTTGAAGCTACACCACTATATTTCAAATATGCAGATAACAACATTGAAATATGCACACATGATCAACAACTATTACTTTAATACGTCATGAAACACTTGTTTCAGTTATTTGTACAAAAACCTGGAACTAGACCAAACATGCACCTGTCAATCCATGATAGGTATCCTTAGTGATAGCCATTCTTGTCTATAGACAAACTGCCTCATCCATGTTATTCATTACTAATTAAGCCAGTGACTTGACACTGTCTTTACCAAATCAGTATAGCTAGCTAGCAACATTGCTCTAAAGTGAAATGCAATACATAGTCAAATGACACTTTAGAAAGTATAGACACAGTAGTGTGTCCATGCGCACATAATAATCCAATAACAGAGGAAAATGCAAAAGTTGCTTGTGGCAAAGATGTTCATCAATCTGGGCTACCAATTGACCTTTCACTTCTTAACCTAACACAAGTATGCTTCACTGACCCCTTTGTTAAGCAAACCTATAAATAGCATATGCAATAAGGCCTTTCTCCAGTATGTGACTACATGAGCCATGAGGCCATAATTAATGCACAAAAGTGATCAACTAAAGCTGCAATAGTTGACTAGTACCATTCAGTGTACATGTTGCTGCACCAAAACCACAAAACAGTGTTCCACAATGTCAGGACCACCTATAACCCAAACCTTCAATTGAAACAGATCATCAATTGTAGTCAACAAATACTTCCAATGCCTTACTATCTAGTTCAAACAAACTATTACTATAGGTTCTAGTCTAGTAACATTTTATCCCATAATTAAGTACCAAGTAGCATTTTAAAGTTGCAAAATTGTACACTTGACGAAAGTCAGATCATACTCAACTCTACTCAAACACGACCTAAACAAAAAATTTTGAGCCATTGCTATTTGCTATATCAGCAACCTATAAAATTTGCCAGGTACAGACAAAAGCACCAACTGCAATTATCAAGATTATTTTAGCTAAGACACTCCTTGTACACTCAACAGCAAACGCTTTCACACACAGGGTATACAATTTCCCAACTATAAACAAGTACTCATCTACTCATGTGCACTTGAAAAAGAATGGCAGTAGCAACGTTTGTCCACCACTAAAAAAACAACTACAACATTCTGGATCACAATTTTATCAGTTTAGCCACTTTTGAAACATGCACCTAAAAGTCTACATAAATCTGAATTCCTGTTGCATCACTGCCACAAAGCTGTTACTTCAGGCAACTTATTTATTGGTTCCATCACCAGCATGTTTCAATACTTGCCTGTACCTTCAGGCTGCCAGACTTAGTATAAAAATACTGCTAAACACCTACTACATACACATACAATCATACATGCACGCACATACACATACACAGAGGCACTGACGCACACACCCACACATGCATAAATCACAAATGTGTACACTGTGTGTCTTGCTCTCTTTAAAATGACAACAAAAATAACTTAGGTCACCTCTCGTCTGATAGTAGAAACCTCAAATGGATCTCCCATCATATCTCCAGCTAAGCAAAAAAATCAGAAACACAAACATTCACATTCAATCATGCAAGTAATTGCCAACCATCTTGCACTCTTGCAGCAGTTTTGAGTTTAGCTGCTGGTCCATTGTCTAAAATGATTGAATATGCTGGACCCATTGCTCTTACAGCATGTCCTGTGAGTGTTGCTATAGTAAGCAAATGAGTTGGATTTGGCTCCTGGAGTGCCCTTTCCTTGGCATGGCACAAAACATCAGCCATAGCCATACGGCCTTCTGCATCTGTGTTGCCAATGCGAACGCGAACACCAGCCCGTGACTTGATAATTTCATCAGACACATAGCAATCTTAAAAAACATACAAGATTAAGACATGAAAATAATGTTCTCCTTAGATTGAACAAAACACATAAGTTCAAATACACTTGTAAAATTAACAATGACAACAACAACAATAACAACAACAACAACAAGCTGTGGTTAGCAACAATGGTTACTGCATCAAGGTTTGTGTCACAAAGAAAATCAAGAACATGTGTTTATTTCTCATGTTTATTGATATTGTGCACAAGCCAAGACTTGTTTCTGTGGTTGGGGAGTTTTTATTGATCTGGTCAACAATCCATTGATAACAATGATTCAGTGCTTTCCTAGCTGGTTCATTCACCCACTACATGTAATGCGTCAAAGGTTGTGGCTACCATCAATCTGCATTGATCTGGCTAGTCACATTGATCACAACAAGAACTGGACTGCACAAAAACATGTACAATGTTGGGCTTACCTGCCAGATTGGCAGGTGCCCAGATGGGGTAAAGACCCTAATCGCCCATCACGGAAGAACAGAATGATATACAACGACAATAATAACAACTGTTCTATAAATATAAACAACAAGCCATGCAGTCCAACCTGTTCCTACACTATTCCTGACCATAGACATGTAACCAACTGCCTTTATTCGTTTTGGTTTTAGAACAGAAAGTACTTGAAAGAATCCTGCAACAGCAGCAGCTCCACACTTGTCTCTAAAAAAGTCATTATAAATCAAAGCATGATTAAATGTGCAGCAAATATAGTTATCTATCAAAGTTGCAATCACATTTAATTAATTAATAAAAAGAGTTAAATAATTTTCAAATCTAATTAGTTAATTAGGTAAACAGCTGTAATAATTACCATCTGATAAAAACTAAATTATGTCAAACTGCAACTGTCCAGTTTGTTGTACTGATAAAAGAACTCTCTGTTTCTCTCATTTAACATTAAAGGCTTAATTTGATAACAAATGTTCAGTGTGTAATTCGATAATCATGACAAAGGCTAATTTTCAACGTACATACAAACATACATACCTATTACCTTACTCTTGCATATTACTAATTCAATACATCACAAAAATTACAAAACCTGTGCATTCCAGCCATTACACCACCAGCTTTGATATCTGCTCCACCAGTATCATAAGTCACACCCTATAGTGCATAGTAAACAGAAACATTTGTACAAATGCTAACAAAGCTTGATAAGTAATTAGCATACCTTTCCAACCAGAAACAGAGTCAAGTCAGTTGGTCCTTCGCCAACATACTGCAATTCAATTACTCGAGCTGCATGTCTGTTAACAGCTAATTCAAAATAAAATTATGAATATGTTCGTTTAGACATCTCAATTAATTACACTAAAACCTTAGGCCGTGTTTCCACTAGCTGCACCTTAAACTAGTTTAGCTTAAACGCATTTAAAAACTAAACCAGTTCAAGAAAGCAACTGTTTCCACTAGAAACTTGCACATCCGGGATGTACAAAACAAACTGTGCATGAACACCCTAGTTTGAAGCATTGGGCTGCTCTGTCGTCAAGTCAGAGCAACTGTTGGTTGTCACTGATTCGGCATCTGCTGGTAGGAGTTTGCATGACGATGACCAAGAACACCGTCTTCTCTCTCTCTCCGTAGCTGCTGATTTCTTTCCCCAAGTTAGCGACCCTTACATCTTCTAGGGCAATCCTATCCCAGTAAAATAGTCAATATTATCCAAGAGAGCGTTGTCAGAAGCCATCTAAAATAGCGCACTGCTGTCACGTGACAGTTAAACCTAAACCACTTCGCTAAACCTACTTTGAAGTAGGTTTAAGAAAGCGGTTTAGGTTTAAAATATAACTGGTTTAGTGCAGGTGGAAACAGGTCAATTCTTAAACCAGTTTAGCTTAAACCACTTGTTAAACCGGTTTAGGCTCTAGTGGAAACGCGCCCTTAGATAGTGGTACACTAAACTTTAACCAACAAGGATAGAATATCCTTTGCCAGTAGCTAATGCAAGACCACAACATTTGCACAGTGTGATCAACATAGATCTGTAAACTTAAACACAACAACAAGTGTGTCTGCAACTATATGTGGCAACACACACACACACACACACACACACACACACACACACACACACACACACACACACACACACACACACACACACACACACACACACACACGCATGCACACACACACACGCATGCACACACATGCACACATGCACGCACATGCACACACACACACACACGCATACACGCATGCATGCACACATGCACACATGCACGCACATGCACACACGCATGCACATGCAGACACACACACACACACACACATGCTCAACAATAACAACAACAACAACAACAACAACAACAAAAACCAAGCTGCATCTCCACGTAAACTCGGTAACAAATTCAAAGTGTGCACACCACCACATGCATCTAATAGAAACTCTGTCATTTCAAAATGTCACCAGCAAGTTGTTGCTGTGATCCTACCTACCTCTCTTTAATAGACAACAATATAATTCAAAACAGCTTTCATTAAATGAGACTTCAAAAAATACTGTAATCCATTACTAAAATAAAGAATCAATAAAATTCAAACCACTAGTCACAAAAGGGTGAGTTTGTTACCTGAATTCTGTAAAACTCAATATTTTCAACAATAAAAGGCCAATGGTAGATCTAGATCCCAAAACTTTGGTAGCACACAAATTTCTGTTGGTTAATTAAATAACAGAGAAATGCTTCAACGCTATGCCTTTTAATTGGCTCAAGAAAACACCATGCATATAAATAAAACACGACTTCATTATAGTAAACCTATAGCTTTGCTGAAGCACTATGTATAAGTATCCACCCTTTCACCCCTGACCCACACTAAACTATTAACCCCAATATAATATTACTACAAACATAAATAGTTTCAGTGGGATCTTAATTAATCTAAATATTTCAGCATCACCAACAAATATACCAAACTAAAATGTCACTGGAATTTCTGGTTGTACAATATACATATTTCATGAAATAAATGTGTTAGTTGATCATTACTTGCTGCACAACGGTTAACAGCACTCAGTAGTGGGTAGCATCTGTCTAGAACAACTGGATCAGAGAAAACCTTCACCTAAAAAGAAATAAATTCTCTTCACAATTTGTTTACAAAGCAATATATGTATCAAATCCTAATTACTGATTTGTACTACTGAAATGTCTCAAGCAACCAGGTAGCATGTCAATTCTATACAAAAAGTTGATCAATTAATGCTAATTATATACAGTGCAAAAGCAGCATTACCAGCTTGACTTCTAAATATTCTATTAATAAATCTAAACGACATATTGTGTGTAGTCTAGTAAGATAACCTTTGTGCCCCCAACAAAATATGCAAAGTACAAGCACCACTTAGCACAGACTCTAATACCAGCTTCACACTAAATGATTTGATTAGAGGCTGGCCGATGCTCATTTGGCCCTGTGCAAATGTGTTGAGTCAAGCTAAGTGCAATTAGCCCGTGCTACATTAGCCCAATCTAAACCATAAGGCCAATACACACAAAGCCTATTTCCTGCTGCCTATTCCCAGATTATTGTCAAAATAGCAAGCCGTAGCACAAGCATGCAAACTTCTCCTGGTAAAAACTAGACTGATGTAAAGGTTAGAGTTTTGATTGACAGTATTGTCTTCTTCATGTGCTTGCACAAAGCATGTCAGATGCACCACCAAGTAGCCCGGATAGTATAAACACGTCACCAATCATGCCAAATTGGCCAGGCTTGAGTCAATTTGGCTCAAGTCAAATTGTCTAGTCTAAAGCCGGTCTAAGTGTTTTCACAACACTAACAATCAATATTTGACAATATTCATTATCTGCTGGAACAATGGTGCAAGCCAAAACTCACTAACATGAAATCTACCACTACTGATTTTGAGAATTGCCCTTAGATCCAAAGCTTATAACATAGCAACCAGTTACAGGCTCAGGTAAAACACATTTAGCAGTATATATGAATGGCCAGCTGTCATCATGGTTGCCAGTGACAAGAGCATTGTAATAAACACCCAAAATTTTACAACAAATTTCACAAATCTGTCAGGCTTACTTGCCATCTTTATCTATACCTAGTGTCTAAGTTAAATTATTCTTTCACATGTTAGAAAAGCAAATCAACTGGTGAAATTCAATTTTGATGCTCAAGAGTCAAAGCATCGCCACGATGTTACAATAGCTTTGACCCTTGAGCATCAAAATTGAATTTTGTTACCAATCTTCCTATATACCATGTCAACATTTTCATAAGCAAGTTGAGCATGCCTAAAACATCTGCGAATGCTGTGCAAAATGTGTAGCCTCTACAGTGCAATCACTAACTTCACCTGCACCACAGTGTTAGCAAAATTGTGAAGCACATAGTCAGCAACTCGCGGTGCAGCCATTCTTTCTGGATCTGACCCACCAATGTCTCGAGCAACAAAACGTCCACTTTCCAGACCAGCTGTCAACTGAGCTCCTTTGACGGCAGCTTCTTCTTTTTCTGACCAAACACCCAGTTGTTCCAACTTTGGAAATTTGTCAGGAAGATCTTCACGAATTTCCAATGGCTAAACAGAAGTATCGCCAGATAACAGGTGCATATTTATCTTCCATACTTCTATCTACCCTAACTGACCACAAATGCACTTACACAATAGAGGCCATGCATTACTCCCAGCACTGATACTAGCCAAGCTTGCTTAAATGGATATCCAGGAGGAACAACCAGAAGTGGGCTCTTGCAGCCAGCCTTCATAGCACTGAACACAAACATATACATCTACATCACCTGCATGTAGATTGCACATATATGTAGTTATTATATAGCAATGGATGTAAGCGATCCAATTAACAAACTGACCGTTTCACTGCTTTTTCTGCAGCATCACGATATCTTCGCACATCATCATAGTCTCGATTCACAGGACCAGTCGGTGAGTAAATCTGACATTACAGAGATAACAAATTAGCAAGACAAGTTGGTGGCTAAACTTGACAATCAGGAATTAAGCCACTTAAAAGACAATTAAATAACGTACACATAAATTATGAATGGATGCACAAGTAAGCAAATTGACAATTACAAACAAGTATTAAAATAAACAGAAGAATTAACTGCATAAACTCTTACCAATCTCCTTGATGCCAAGCCAGTTAGCCCAACAACAGTAACATCATTACCAACACAATCATCAAGCTACAAACCAAGATAAACATTAATTAGATTAAAAGCCCAAACTCACTGCTTACACAATATCTACAGCACACTGCAGATCTTTACCTGTTTGGCTTGTTCCAGCGGTGCTCTCAAAAACTCTAGTGGCCCAGTCAAGTTAGCTACACTATCAGTCACTAGCATCAATCCATCCCAATCACTAGAGTGTAAGTCGATTGTAGGAACCAAAGGGCACGCCAGCCGACGTCCAACTGGCCTAAAATTATCATATTAACATTTAGCTAGTGCACATCAGTGACATGATACACTTGATCTCAAGCAAAACGTATTCAAACATGCAAGAAGGAACAGCGCCACAAACAAGCAGCAAAATTTTCCATCCTTAAGTAGGCAAGTAAGTGAGTCAATACAAAAAACCAGCTACAAGAGTTATGACAAATGTAAATAAGATCAAATTGTGTTATAAGAAATACTGGTTTTGCATTTCACTAGATTCAAACACGTTGATCGTCAGTTTTGGTAAAACTCAGTTTATTGTTACAGACCTATAATCTCTAAACAGCTTGAAAAAGTATAATAATGAATAAACAGATGTATTTGTTATTGCAACTAAGCAACTCCTTGAAATTAATTAAGCAGAGTAATTCACACTAAAACTGAGCAAGTTAGATTACATCAATATCACTCCATTTAAATACATTGTATAAATTGTGCATAATGTTTAAACACTGAATCAGTGATAAATATGGACATATTTGATGAGTTGTATTATGTATACTATAAAACCAGTACAGTAGTTGCAATAATACCAGTTCGCAAGACACAAGGCAAACAAAATAATGATGCCTTATGATAAATACAACAAAAACAACAAGCAATTTCACCAGCTCATCGACCAGAAATGCAGTTTCACACATGCACAGTGAGTGACATAGTCAACGGCCACATGCAAGTACCATAGGAGTGGACTTTTAAGATGCCTAGCAGATGTGCATGACTATGCATTATTTTGCTGAGTTTCAAATTAACAGGTACGACAACCAAGATAGTGTGTGTCCTAACTCATATGTGCTTATCACTATCATAGAATGTACTCATTCTGCTAATAAAGCAAAATTTACTGCTTCAACCAAACTACTGGTAAACACTTAACATAAAAATGCTCATCAAGGCTAACTGTATATTTTACCCTTAACAACACTTAATTGTTTAACAATTTGAGACCATCTACAAAATTTATGCAAATTACAGAGCCAAACCAACTAAAATTTTGATGCTTGGATATTTGGGCATGAAAACCAGACCAACCAACTAAAATGAAATTAAAACTAATGATCATGTGACATTTCGAGCACTGCCTACAAAATGTGAGATATAACAAAATGGCACTAAAACAAATGAAGATGCACTAAAGTGTAAACCCCTGGCTGCTATACAGTCAATGGTCATGTTTTACACACTAGGCAGAGCGAGTCGGTCATACAGGTCAATCGTACATCACGTGACCATCCTCACTACTGTACCCTAGCATTTCACACCTCGGGTAATGACACTGATACCGAGCATAATGCAAAAACCATTGCTACTCCACATTGAACCTTGCCAAGTCATCAATAAAATGTATGTACCAAATCAATTTACAGCAAGCATATCATTGCACAAGCACACATCACATTTCAGGCACGGATCCAGAATTTTGCAGTAGGGGTGGCCCAAAGACCTTCCAGCCTAGTCACGCCCATTCCAACCATTAAGAAAGGCAATCCAAGTAAATGTGTTTATAGCATTGAAGCTTGCATGCTCACAAGATTAATTGCTTTGCACGTGATATTCTAAACAGCTTCGCAGATGTGATTATCAGTGACACTGGTAGGCCTTCGAGCTTAGCTGAGTGTACTCTCCTGGTAAGTAAACATTTGATCACTAAAGGCTGAAGGGCTGCCTGTCTAGGGGGTGCTACGCTGGGCCCGAACCCAGGTCCAGTGGACCACCCCATAGACCCATGCCTGCATTATTTTTATTTTTGTAAAGCTCAAAATTGGACTGGTTGAGCCTATATCTGAAAACCTGCTATGATAAGCTTGGTAACGTTTAGATAAATGACATCACACTATTTGATAAAAACCTCTCTAAATATCAGAACTTCATATTAGTACCTATTAAAGACAAATGAGCTAGTAGACAAAATTGTTGAAAAATAATAAATAATCTGGACATGCAAATTAGAACTATAACTGTCATAAAAATGTCTAGAGACTTAAAATGTAAACACTAAAAAGCTGATGTGCTATAGCTACTTTAGTACTAAGAAACAAAAGCCTACTAGGTAGCACATACCCATTGCATGCTATGTCTGACATGACATAACACTGTACAAGTGGCATCAAATCAAACGAAAATTGAGTTTAGTGCATGTCAACTTGGCCTCACAGGTACTAGCCAGACAACTACTGAAAAACAAAAGTTGACACTCTTAATTAAGACTAATATTTCGTCTACTCCACTCTTCAAGCAATGTGATAGATGCGGAACCCTTTACTGGACACCTAAAATTTTCTGTTCTGTCTTTTTGCATGTGCCCTCATGCACACTTTTGAAAGATAAGTACCTTCGATTCCATATTCGCAAACTACTCAGAACCCCCTTAATTTCTCCAAGCCAGAGAAACTGTATTCTAGCCAGACACACACCCTTAATTAATTATTTCGACAACTCCTACAACCGTTTGTATATCTACGTCTAGGTGTCAAATACTCAAACCGCTTCCACGAGCAACAACGCAGATGTCAACAAACGTGCACGGCTGCACGCTCGATCTTGGAATTAATAAAAACAGTAGAATAGAGTTAGTATTGTTCTACATTCGCATTCTCTGACAATGAAGTACGGTAGGCGCAACCTCTCACCCAATGTCTGCATCCATTCTCAAGTGTTTGAAGAGTTCTCAAATACCAGACAAGAGAGACACTACAGTTCGAACACACGTGGATATACGGGAAAATGGTAGGGGTCAGTCCAAAGACTAGATCCCGGATGCGTTTGCTTTGCTAAACTGCTAAACTAAGCTGCTTCATCGAACGTTTGAGGTCAAAGCTATGATAAACTTGAGATAAACGATTAAACTTGACAATTTACTAGTTTGTTCACAACACTTCAAAAGAAATTGTTGCAAGACTTTTACTATCCGGGGCTCAAACTGCAGTCACGAGAGTAGCACAAGATGTCCAAGCCAGTTGCTTCTAATAAAGAGACGCCGGACTCCTCAGCCAAGCGTTCAAAGAGAGGGCACCGGTTAGTTCGTTTCGAGCAGGATGGCGAACTCAAAATTGGTTTGGAGCTCAGCGATGGCGGCGATGTATTGGACATCAGAGCTATTGATCCATCGATACCTCAAGAAATGTGGCTTTTCATGCGGCAACGAGAATACGATAATGGAAAAATCGACTGGTAAGGTGCAAATTTGTTTGGAACCAAGTAGGCGTGGTTTCGCTTTAATGGGCTTGGTTTAGTTTGAATGAGGATCAGCGGGCAGTTGTAAAAAGAAGTGACATTCGTCTGAAGGCTCCATTGGATCATCCGGAGAAAATCATTTGCATAGGAATGAATTATGCAGACCACTGTACTGAGCAGAATATTCCTATACCAAAGGAGCCTGTTATTTTCAGCAAATTTGCCAGTGCTTTGCAAGATCCGGATGAGCCAATTTATTTGGAGAACACAGAAGAGCTTGACTTTGAGGTTGAACTTGGCGTTGTGATTTCAAAATCATGCAGAAAGGTAGAGGTAAGTCAATATTTAACTGCAGAGACTATGTTATTGACATCTAATTGGTAAAGCATGAAGCTCACAGTTTTACAACATTAGTTTGCTTCTTGCTTATTGCTGTTCTCTGGGTTATACTCTGTAGTAGGCGTGGATAGAAAATAGTTCATTATTTTTATTTAGCGAACATACACATTATTACGCATTCAGATTGATAGTTGCACTAAGCTTATAAAGTGAAAAAATTATTTGATTGGTGCATGCTTGTGTCAACAGAATTTAAATACTATTGGGTCGAGTGTATAGCGATCTGTAAAGCTGTTCAAAATCAAGGTTTTGTGTTTTCATGTTGCATATATATCATGGGAATTACAGTGACTCAATGAAGGTTTGTGATGTTTAATACGGTATATATGAGCTGGAGTAGGGCTATCTTCTTATGTGAGTCAGTTTGATACAATTGTAGTGCTGCTTAACATTTTTGACTTAGAGGTGTAATTGGTTGATTAATTAAGTCACTTCATTGCTTGACAGCTCTAATTTGTAGTACCTACTTGTTGCTAAACTAGAAACCATTCTGCATCAAAGGTTTGCCTCAATATTTTTTGTGACTAATAGAGTTTAAGTTGTTTCCGTAAAGCGACTTTGTAACAATTGACCCCTTTCCAGTTCTTGGTACTTTGGTAGTAACCATATTTGGTTAGAAGCACGCCTTCACTTGCGTGCCCTGCAACTGTTCTCTTCTTTGGCAGGATCTTGTTATTTACTAAAGTGTTGACTGCTTGTTGTGTTCGTGGCTGTCGTAATTACTTGTCAGGAGAAAAGTAGCTGTAACTGCAGAAAAGTTGAGTAATCGATGGTTCCCGTCTTCTGGAGCCCAACTTTCTGTTTAGTCTCGCATAGCCAGGCCCTTCCCACCGTGTCATACTTTTGGGCAAGAAGTTCTCACCTTCACTCTGCAAGCAGATAAAAAGAAGGTAACCCAAGAACGCTGTCATATACTGTACCGTTTCACAATTCCGCTTTCCTGACATCTGAATGAGCTGCGTCACAACTAGCAAGCCACCTAGGAAGCTCTGATGCCTTGCATTTCAATGGCCTGGTGGCTAATTTAGCTCCAGGAACGTCATCTTTCATCAAACGAAGGGGATTCAGCTTTAGAAATCGCTTCTATCCATATAGACAGTTACTACCAAACCACAGCACTCAGCATGTATACCAAATCGACAACTGGAAACCGGTCAATTACTCACATTTAGGAGGTTTTACTTTGATATACAATGAAACATGTACTAAGCAAACACCATTGGACCTTAAATCAGTTCTTTTGCTTAATGACTTCAGATTCGTGGCCACTGTTTGCATATCCATATTGGACAGTTAGCTGCTCAGTACTGTACAGTAGCTAACATATTGCACAACGCTTGATGCCTAGCAAATGTGGTTGTGCTAATCAGGGCCTTGTTTCCACTGCTATAGCTTCACGTTAAGACTATAACATATATTAGCTAAACCAGTTTAAGAAAGCGACTGTTTCCACCAGGGACTGGATCTGCTAGGTATGCAGACAAATTTGTTTTGCAATAGCACAGTATTCCTGGAACAACGCTTGCTGTGATACATTGGGCTCATCTGTCACCGAGTCAGAGCAGCAGCAGTTCTCACTGAGACTCCAAAATTTAGTATCTGCGTACATGCAGTAGCTGCTGATTTCTTTCTTTCTTTGATAACGAAACCATCTTTTGACACAACCTCTTACCAAGTAGTGTAGTAGATACGACATGTCAGAGGCTGTCTTCACACGCTGCTGTCATGTGGCAGTACACCTAAGCCACTTGCTAAACCTACTACAAACCAGGTTTAGGAAAGGCAGTTTAGGTTTAGATTATGACTGGTTTAGTGCAAGTTGAAACAGGTTAATCCTTTAAACCAGTTGTTAAACTGTTTCAAGCACTAGTACAAACACGGCACAGGATCTTAGGGTAGGTGGTTACTAGAACACTTTTCACTGTAATCTCATAGTTTTACTCAAGCATTTGCTTGTTGTTGTCAATGTGCATGTCAATGTCAAGTTGGCAGACAGCATGATTTGATGAAGATTAGTAGAGAGGTTACTTCTTTGTTTCGGATGTGGTATCAATTGCAGGAGGTAATGAATGTAATTACATTCATTAGGAAAGTGAGGCAATGGATTATGTGATGGGATACACTGTTGCTCATGATGTCAGTGCACGAGACTGGCAATTGAAACGAAATGGTGGTCAATGGCTACTTGGTAAATCATTTGATACCTTTTGTCCACTTGGCCCTTGCATTGTGACGAAAGAATCAATTTCAGGTAAATTGGTTTTTGGAGTTGTTTTGTAGACTTCAAGTTGCTATTATAGATCCACACAATTTGGGTATTCGTTGTCGAGTAAATGGAGTGACTGTTCAAGAGTCGAACACAAGTCAGATGGTCCACAAAGTTCCATTTTTGATTTCTTACATTTCAAAGTAGGAGGCTCTTGCATTTGGTCACTCGGTCATACGTAACTGGGCAATTATATTACACACTGTAGATTTCTGACTTTGAATTCGGGTGATCTCATTTTGACTGGTACTCCACCTGGTGTGGGCTGTTTTCGTAAACCTCCAATGTGGTTGAAAGTAAGATCATATCTTTATCTTTATTATTATATGTTGGTGATTTATTCTTCTTGTTGGATGGTTTGTGTGTCTGCATTTTTATATATCTTTTTGGTTGGTTTCTGTACAGACCGATTTGTAGACGCAGTATGTTGATTATTATTGTAATGATTTTTGTTTTGGCAAAGATGGATATGGATGTGTGCAGTTCATGCATTATATGATGAACTGTAAATTAATTTTTGTACTGATTAGAATTTTTGTTGTGTGGTGTGGTGTAGTGGTGGTGGTGGTGATGATGATGATGATGATGATGATGTGTGTGTGTGTGTGTGTTCATGCTTGTTTGTCAATCTTGAACTGTTACATCATTCTTGAACTGCTACATCATTCCTCACAATTAAAATTGATTGATTTTCCAGTAAACAAGTAAATCTTACCATGTCCTGTTTTGTTAGGCAGGTGATGTTGTTGAGTGTGAAATTGATCAGATTGGCAGCATTCGAAACACTGTGGAGATAAGACCACACCTTCATGCAGAGAAGTTGGACAACTAAATGAAGTGTGATATTGCTATACTTCACATGTTGACATGAGTTATGCATGGATCTGCTCTGCTGACATGCCATTGTTTTGAATAAAATGTTACCAATCAGTTTTATTGCAGTGTTGTAACAAATCAAGCTGGTTAAACTGAAATGAATCATTGACATCACGCATGCATACTATCTTAGAACCATGCAGCATTAGCAATGGGCACTGGTTCACTAACCCTAGGCTAATGAAACTCTATGTAAAGACTGGTACGTGTGAGTTTTACAGCACCAAATAGTCAGGTTTATTGAATTTGCATGCTTTATCATTACTGTGAGACAATAGATCATTAGGTTTCTCAGGCTTCCTATAGCACCACTTGCAGATAGCTGAACATGTTTTGCACCTGACATATGTGAATTGCAACATACATGTCAGACAGACTGCGTTCATATGCATGTCTCAAAGTGATTATGCTCTAAGCTAGCATGGCTTGCTTTTGTGATTTGGCTGTTATCGCTATGGCCACAAGCTTAATTTTGACAATTATTTTAGATAAATCTAGGAAACAGGCTATTGGCAGTTCCAGATCTTTCACTCTAGGCACTTGGGAGGTTCAAACCAAGCAGAAACTATCGTAGATTTGCTGCTTCGTTTTAGCTGAAAATCTAGCTGGTATAACACATGCACAGAGGACAAAAAACTATAATGAAACATGCCTCAGCTATTGATGTGGCTTGTGCATGGACTGAGTAATGAATAATTAGAAGTTGTTAAATAACCAAAGAGAGTACTGCAATGAATTTATAGCATACTGTTGTTTTTGTTTGAGTGCATTATCACTAAACATTTAAACAAGATACTAGATAAAAGCAAGCTAGACAAAAGCAAGACAGTTTACAAATTCTAAAGTTTGAGCTTGTGAAAAATTCTGTCCAGCAGAAGAAGCAAACACAGCAAGACAACCATGCAGAAGCATGTGTTGGATGTCAACAGAGTTGTTTTATTCGATTTGCATCTCAAATTTAATGCACACCACTTCTTCTTTTTTCTCATTCAGGAGCTGAAAGAAGACCTCCACTGGTGCCTACCCGGTACATAGAAGACACATTAACAAATACTCATGAAACAATGTAAACATAGCTTGATTGTTGGACAACACAGGCAACTGGCACATGTATATGGATGCTTGTGCATAGTTGTCTTATATAGAACATTTTCTTACATAGAACATAGATACAGAATTTGTGATAAGTGGATGTTTATGTAAATAATTGCATTGAGATAGTTTAGTTGATGCTACTTACTATTAGGCTGCATTGTACTGTAGCTGCAAAGCTGTTTTATGCAATATTTTCTGAACCCTTGGAGCTCATTAATGAGTAGATGTTGATGGAAAATAATACATTTTTTGTTCACTACTGCTACTACTGCTACCAGGGGCATCAGAAGCAAATGTAACGTGTTTTGCCTAGTGGAAGTACTACCTGGTAGTGCTACTACTGCTACCAGGTCTCATTTTGACAGCTAAAACACTGACACTGAAAACTTGCCAGATAATCACTATGGCTCTTAAAACGGAAACTCTGAATATCGAGCAACTTGATGACCTTGAATATTTAATACGCATCACGATCTGGTAAACATATGTTAGCTATTTAATCAACTACCAAGTAACCGCTAAACAGTAAGTATATGCTTGGCTAACTGGCAAGAGTCCGTTTTTTTGAAAAGTGGTATGACCAAGACCGTGCGGCTGATGCCCTTCTGATGCCCTTCTGATGCCCCTGGCTACTGAGACTTAAAGCTGGTTCACAATATTGACGCTGACGCTCAGCTGAGCGTCAACATTAAAAACACCCCCCTTGACGCAGGCGGGATCCTTTGATGTTGATGCTGATGCTGATGCTGGAATAGGATTCATTTCTATTCCAGCGTCAGCGTCAATATTGTGAACCAAGCTGTATGATGTACTTAGAAAATCTTGCTACATAAACAGCTAAACAACTAAAAGTATACAGCTACTACTACAACTACTAACAATAATAACCAATACAGTCTTACATATGCAACTGAAAGTTTAGTTAAGGTACTTATTACTGTTACTAAAGTAAACAAATGTCAATCAAATTAAGTCACAGGTTAGAGAAGCATGCGACTCTCAGCCTCTTTTTAACGCTGGAAAACTTTCTTGACCTGTTACCACCTAAACAAATCAAAGATAAGTTGAAAGTAGAGGCAGGAAATAGTCATGGCAGCTTGCTTCTATTTTGTTGGAAAGGAGCAATGATAATCTTTTAAGGAAAGTTTCCTGTGCCACCAATGCAAGCAAACATAAAAGGAGTAAATGATGGTTGCTCCACTTTTTGGATTTGTTCATCATACTTCCTCTTTTTTTCAAGCTCGTGTTTTTTGTAACAAGATATATGTTGGTTGTGCAATAAGACTGCATTCAGACTCGAGCATCACACAGCTCCGAAATTTCAACCTTGTTTCATCTCTAGAGCTAGTCTCTGGTGATATAACCTCTCCACTTAACAGATGCAAGAGTGGCTCAGTTTCAACATTGTAACATATTTCACTTAGCAATCAAATTGAAACAACTTGGACTTCATGACGTCTCACGGATCAATAACAGCTTGTGGGGCAAGATAGAGCATGATCAACAGAATAATCGGCTTTGCAGGCACATTGATTGACAAGATTGACGGGTTCCACCCATAGTGTAAACCTAAAGCGTCACAGAACTCTGACTTGGCCAACAAAATACATGTTGTTCAAAGATGAAGGACTGCTAACCAATTTGATGCACTTTCTTCTTTGTAACAGTATAAACACTTGTTCTAACCTGCAGTTTTTGTCTGGTTGTCCTGCTTCTGTAGTTTGAGACTTTGTTGCTATCTATTGCTGATGAATGGCCGGCCTCAGTAATTTCTTACGTACCACTACTACAATACTGCTATACTACCTAGACATATGGTGTATTTGGAACTATATTTACAATACTGCTATTTACCACTACTACATTGTACTACTACATTTATACTACTATGTTGTCCACAACACTCAAAAGTAAATTTGCAAACTGATGTTAAAAGCATACAATACATTACATTTCATATTTGCAAAATTTTCTACATGCCACATATGAGTACAGTATACTTACCGATGGAGCAAGCTTTGGAACAGGAACCATGGTAGTGTAGTATGCAAGCACACCAGCTTTGAGGGGGCACGTTATGTTAGAATTTGAGCAGGCATTAGCGTTCGGAAGGTCAAAAGGAACTAATGGCAGTATACCAAGTTTCCCATGCACAACAGCTGTGAGATTAGTCACAGTAACACCTATATTGTGAAAATAGCACAGTGAGTACAGTTCAGAGCACAGAACTTATTAACGAATGCCACTGCAGCTTACTTGGTACAAATGTGATAAATGCTGTAGCATTGACACCTTTCTGTACTTGACAAGGTGACTTTGCACATGGATCTAGTGTAACATTCGTTGCTTTGCCATATTTGGCAGCTATTAAATAAAACACAGTTGCATTAATACCTAGGTGTTTGTATAGGTAATCAATCAACTCACGCTGATATTCTGATCCACTGCAATGTTCAAATCCGGTAGGTCCTGGAGTAGCACAGGTTGCTTGAAAACAGCAAATAGCACCAAGAAGCAGAATCCACATGGGTGCAATTAAGATTACTCTCACCAATGTCACCTGATGGCTATTTCACGTGATTTGAACCAAACTCCCACGTAAGAATCCAATCAATCATGTTAATAATTAGATAGATCAGAGTGCTAATAATTCATAATTAAAAGCTATAATCAGCTCATGGAACACCTTCTTTACAAACTAGCGTCTACATAGCAGGTAAGGTTTTGTAATTATTAATCAATCAATTCATCTGATCACCTTCACGTCTTATTTCAGACTCCTGATATGAATGCTATGCTGGCTTCTGAAAGCGGCTTGGTCACATATATGCGCGTGCGCAGTTTAGCCTTTCCTTGGAGTGGCCAGAATGCACACTAGAAGGCATGAAGGCAGGTAGTTGTTGGTCTGCAGATAAATGCTGGACTACAATGTATACATGACGTGTAATTGATTCTGGCCATGCAGCTGCACAACTTGTCAACGTTTGAAAGTTGAGCAATACTTGCTTCCCGAGTACTATGCAGTATGAGGTACATGTGATATTTCAATCATATGGAAGCCACAAGTGGACACTATACTCAGGCGGGCCTGAAGATGCCATTTCACCATTAGAATGTTAGCAGACTAAAAGCAATCCATGCAGTTCTCTAGTGAAGACCATAAAGTTTTACGTACAGTCAAATGCACATATGTACCCTAGCTACACAAACCCATGTGGAGACTTACATTTGAGCAATACATGAAACACCCTTTCAACGATTGCCAAAAGTTTCATTAAATACATAAGCATTGAGACTCCAAATAGGATATCAAACTTTCACAATGAAAAGAGCACATACATGTACTCCCAGTTGAATTAATTAATTAATTAAGTTTCTACCTAGGCCCATGCGTGTGCAGTATGCCAATCATCATAGTTAACCAAAATGTATTGCCTTCTATACAATTTGCAGTGTTTTAATGTTTGAAATGTTGAGGTCACACATACAGCTATACAGTTGTAAAATTATCAACATTCTGCTGAGCTCTGCAGCTAACAGCAAAATCACAAAAGTGAGACATACATTTTGCAACGACGTAAAATAGACTGGAGTGATTCCAAGAGCCACCTAACAAAATAAGAAAAATATAGTTGCTTCACATTTGCAAAGAACAAACTTCTTCAAACCTCAGCACTGTTGTTCTATGGTATAATCATGGTCCACGTTCTAACATAAATGGCAGCCACATAAATTTGATTTCTCTCAGTTATACCTTAAGTCATGTAAATGCAGTTAATTTTGTTGTCGGCTGTCTCTGTGTATGATTGTAGTATATCTCTACATAGTGTGATTGTCATTGTAGTGTGATTGTCATTGTAGGGTGATTGATTGTGAGTACATGTATTCTTTGTCTGCCCTTTAGTGAGGGAACTGCACCAGGTTAGGGTGTGTAAAAATATACTATTATTATGTCATGCTCAACCAAATCAGTCTGGTTCATGAGGTCTCTTGTAAGCACCGGAAACAAATCTGCCTCAGAGGTGCTTAGACCATCATGGCT